>NC_054877.1:49249150-49470381 GCF_018320785.1 Cheilinus undulatus
GAGGATTCTTCACTGAGAGACCAGTGAGTCCATGTAATGATAAGTCTGCTCTGTATTTACCTTCATGTAACCATACTTTCCATAATCCAGACAGTTTCTCTCCCGTCCTCTGTCCAGACTCTGCCAACACTCCCAGTGACCAGCTAGTACTGTCTCCAACCTGGACGTCCCAGCTGTGAGTCCCTGAGTTAAAGCCCTCAGAGCCCAGGACAGAGCTGTAACGATCAAACCTCTCTGGATTATCAGGAAGCTGCTGCTCCTCTCCTCGTCTCACAGCGGTCAGATCATCAGACAGGATGAGTCCTGGATGAGCAGTGTTTGGGTCCAGAATAACAGGCGTATAGGAGACCAGGTCCTTCATCTTGGTCCAGATGTTGAAGCCCAGGTTGCCCAGGTGTTTGGCCTGGTCTATCAGAGCTCCTGAGGGCAGCTGTGGATCCTCCAGCAGGGGGCGCTGCTGGACTCTTTCCACTGCAGCCTTGTAGTTTTTCAGGAAGGAGACGTCTTGGGCCGTCAGCTGGTCCTCTGTGGCTCTGACTGTGTGTGAAAGACCTGCTATCTGTGCTCTCAGAGCCTCCATCTGCTCCTTCATCCTCTGTCTCTTCTGCTCCTCTTCCTCCCTCAGTGCACGCAGCCTGGCCTCCTCTTCCTCTGCTAGAAACTGGTGAAGCTTCTTAAACTGCTCCTTAATCTGCCTCTCTGTGTGTCGGGCCTGGACCTCCATGTGGTCCAGAGTTTGATCAAACTTCACTTTAACATCTTTTAGAGCCACTAACTTCTTCTTAAGGGGCTGCAAAATTTCCTGGAGTCTCTTCTTGTATCGTTGACCAGCTTCATCGATGGACATAAATTTGCTCTTGATGTGTTTTTTTGAGCCTCTGCAGGCGACACACTCCGGCTCACGATGTTTAAGACAGAAGAGTTTGAGTTTCTCCTGATGCAGACTGCAGAGATCTGCTTCAGTTTGTGTAGATCTCTGTTCTCTCTCCTGTAGAAAAGTCTCACACAGATTCTTTAAAGCAAAGTTTGGATTTTCATCCCGTGACGCTTTTCTTTTACACACAGGACAGACCTTTTCCTCTTTTCCCTTCCAGAAGTCCTGCAGACACTCTCTACAGAAGCTGTGGCAGCAGGACAGGATGACGGGATCTTTAAAGATGTCCAGGCAGACCGGACAGCTCAGATCCTCCTCTAGCTTTGATGCCTTTTTGTCTAAAGAAGCAGCAGATAAACAGCTGGGAGTTACTCCCTGTCACTGAAAGTTACCATCAGATTTTTGCTTCTATAAAAGTCTTGTTCAGTTGGTGGATTCAGTACCTGGTTAAAGTGGTAGTAATCCCAGTATTCCCAGTATCCTCTGCTGCTGTCCTCTCAGTAGAAGTTGTTCTGGTGTTTGTCTGTGGTACAGACTGTCAGTCTGTGTCTCTCTTCTGAATGAGGCGTAATAATAAACAGCTACCTGTGTTGTGGGTAAAACAGGTAAAGGGGCGGGTAAAGCTGGGACTTGGAGAGAAGAGAGAAATGTTTTGATTGGGTGGAGGCTTAACCCTCGCTCCCTTGTAATTTTTAGCTCCATCTGTCCTTGCTTGTCCATATTGTGGACAGAAAACTGTTAATAAACAATCTTTTTTCATTTAAAAAAAAACTTTCACTGCTTCAAATCTCTTCCACCCTATTTATTGAAAAAAACTCTTTTTTAAAAAATCTAGACCATTTTATATGGGAAATATGGTGTTTTTGTTTTTTTTTTTTACCATAAAAAACAACAGTGGTGTACAATCACTGGCATACAAAGGTTGTAACATTGATTTTATTTATTTATTTTTTTTAGTGGTCAGGGTTGAAGTTGTTGAGGAGATTTGAAGCAGTGAAAGTAAAAAAAAATGTTGAAAAATGATTATTTTATCAACACCTTCTGTATGTCTGTTTTCTGGACAAATAAGGACAGATGGAGCTAAAAATGACAAGGGAGCGAGGTGTCAGGTTTGATAACTCTGTGGAGCAGATGCCCAGTGGTTCTTCTGATTACAGATCTGTGGTCCAGTTCTGATTGAAACTGCTACTGTAGTGATGATTCTATCTGAGCTAATCTGACAGATGTCATGTCTGAACAGGCTCCTGGACTCTGTCGTGTGTTTCCGTCTCTCCATGGTCGTTGACAGTTATGGGTGTGGCCACACCAGAATGACTGACTTGTTAGACCTGTTTGAAGAATCTCACCTGGCTTCACTTGTCTGATCCATGCGACCATCTGTCATTGGCTGTGGTTGTAAAAGGGGTGTGGCCAAACCACAGATGTTAGTCTGTTCGCCCTGATGAAGACCTTCATGGTTTTAGATTATTTGGCTGTTCTAAAGACGGCTCCTATCCTTCCTCATGATTTTACTTCCTTACTTTACACTCTGTGTTTGCTTTAAAATATCTGCTTTGTTTTAGAGCACCCAACTTTTAAATTCTTCCACTTCAACCACATCAAGCAGCCAGTCGTCCTCCTCTGTCTCATTAACATATTTATTCATCTGTCTGCATCAAAATGTTTTAATGACAGAAAAATAAATTGAAACATTTTATTGATTAAAAAAAAAAAGGTTACGTATTCTGCTTTTGTAATATATAATTATACACTACCCAATATAGACCATAAAACTTTATTAATATGGGCCTTATATGGTAAAATTATTTGGGGAAAAATTAAACAAACTGAAGACAATTAAATAAAGTTAAGAAGAAATTAAAATGAAAAAACAATGACATGACAAATGAAACAGAAAAAATAAAAAGGAAAAATAAAATTTGAATAAGTAAAACTAAATACAAATGTTAAAAAAAACTGAAAAAAATATTCAAAATTAGTGACAAAATAAAGTTTCAAAGTATTGTTTTATATCGGTGACTTGACTTTTTTATTCTTAAAAAATAGATATTTTAAAATAAAACTTAAAAACACGTTAAACCCTGCTGTGAAAATAAAACAAAATCAAGAGGTTTAAAAATTAAAAACATGTAGAAGATTTAAAGGAAACAAGTTAAAATAAAAAACATAATTTCAAATGAGGAGAAAAGGTTAAAAAAAATCAAGGAAAAATAGAACATATTCATTTTTCATTTCTATTATTTTATCTTTATTATTTCTGTTTATATTGTAAGAAAATGGAAGAATTATCATGAAAAAACAATAAATTAAGTAAAAATAAAACTTGAAAAAGGATAAAAAACAACATAAGGTTGGATAGAAAGAAAAACAATAAAAAATCAATAATCTAAAATGAAAAATCAGAATATGGAGACTGAAGTAAATTTTGAGACTATTTAAAGAAAACTGAAAATATTTTTCTCAAATAAAAAAAAAAAAAATCTTAAAACCACCATTTTGAAATCTGGTGATTAGACTTTATTGGAATTTTAATATTTTCCTTTATTTTCCTAAAAATGATTAGAATTGAAGGCAAATGTAGGACTTAAGGTAAAATGTAAAAAAAAAAAAAACAGCTTAAAGAAAGAAACTCCTATAACTCTTAATCTGGAGGATGAGTAAACCACAGAAGAAGAAAAGGAGGCGTGCAGCTCAGGGTGTTTTCTTGTTAAGTTTTTATTATGCTTAAAAAAGAAAATTAAAAGACAGAGGAGGTGGTGATCAAAGAAAAAGAAAAAATATATATTCATATTCAAATATCTCTATACTTTCTATTCATATATGATTAAGAATGCAGAGAAAATAACTCCGTAGTAGTAGTGCTTACGTAAAGTTCAATATAGACTTTATTATAACAAAACAGGCAGTTTACCCAGGGTTAAATATCTCTAAATCTCATTGTACAATAATCGTCTGCGTGGAGGCGGCGATGGCGGCTCGTCTCCACGTCAGAATCACACCACCGACATCGTTTTCATGGTAAGACACTGACGACGCTGACGGACGTCCACTGCGCGTCTGACGGGGTTCGAACTGGCGTCGCTGAGGGCGCCGCTCACTCAGACACCAAACACACACTCATGATGATGACGATGATGATGAAGAACACGCAGATTTGTTTGGGAGGACAACAGGTGGGACTATCTGCTGCCATTGTAAAGTTTTAAATGGTTTCTAAACAATATCCTGACTAAACTTTGACCTTTACCAGGCTGTGATATTCCATCAACTAGTGTGCCTCTGATCAAAACCATCTTTAAAATAATTCAGGATTTTTGATTTTTTTTTCCTGTAAACTTAGGTATAATTTGATGTAAATGAGGTATATCATACCATTAATAACAAAAACAAGTGTAAAATATATGTTAATGTGTTGGAAACAAGTTTACTAAAGAGGTGAAACCAAGAAATTGGTGATCATTTTATAACTCATGCTTTTAAAAGTAGTCAAACAGACCGGGCCAATTTGACCCGGGAGGACAAGAGGTGCGTAGTAAATAGCAGAACAATACGAGGGTTAAAGGAAGAGTGCTCTATGAAGAAATCTCAAACACCAAAACCAACAGAAACACAACAGAAACATCAAAGATTCATTCATTTGGAATTCAAGATTTATTGATGCATTTATAAAGAGATGACAGGGCGGTACAGTGAGATCTACGTTTGTCCCACATGCTACAAGAAAGTTGGTCTGTGCTACGTGGTTATTTCATCCTGTCACGTTGGTGCGGTGAGAGGTTGGGAGAGAGAGGTATTTGTGTGTATGTATGTGCGCGAGCGTGCCAGACACAGATACGTGACATTAAAAATAACTTTAGTTTGCCTCTAAAAGGCTTCGGACTCGAAGTTTGAGGCTCATGGCCACTTTCCATGGTTTGTATCTTTGCTACATTATGAATCAGACTTGAGTGTCAGCCCCTTATGCATAGCCCTCCGTGCACGGAGCACGAGCTGATGTGATGGCGAGGATGTCACCTGCTGTGGCAAACTGTAGGTAGATTTAACTGGTGGGACGATCTGGGCATGTCAGAAAGTTTTAATTTTGACCAGATTGAGATGCAGGAGCACGCGCTTCTGAATCGTATTGTACCTTTCAGCGTCCGTGTGTACAGAGACGTTTTAATCTATGATCCAAATGAATTTAATGTGATTGTGAATAAGCTAGTGACTGTCTGCCTACATCCTAAAGAAAACAGCAACACTTACAACAAACAGACTCCTGTAATCTATCTCTGTCATTTTTGTTTTTCCACAGTCACAGAGACCTTCTCTGGTAAAATCTTCACATTTTCCACCGTATTAAAGAATGGAAACATGGTCTCAGTGAAAGTGTGTTTAAAGGTATAGATGTGTGTGTTAGTATCAGGATCAGAGAATGACAGCTTTCCTCTGTTCCAGTCCAGATTCACTCTGATCCTCTTTGGAGGATTCTTCACTGAGAGATCAGTGACTCCACGTGATGATGAGACTGCTGTGTATTTACCATCACGTACCCCTACTATCCATCGTCCAGTCTTTTTCTCTTCCTTTCTCTGTCCAGACTCTGCCAACACTCCCAGTCCCCAGCCTTTACTGTCTCCAACCTGGACGTCCCAGCTGTGAGTCCCTGAGTTAAAGCCCTCAGAGCCCAGGACAGAGCAGTAACGGTCAAACCTCTCTGGATTATCAGGAAGCTGCTCTCTCTCTCCCTCTCCTCGTCTCACAGCGGTCAGATCATCAGACAGGATGAGTCCTGGATTAGCAGTGTTTGGGTCCAGAATAACAGGCGTGTAGGAGACCAGGTCCTTCATCTTGGTCCAGATGTTGAAGCCCAGGTTGCCCAGGTGTTTGGCCTGGTCTATCAGAGCTCCTGAGGGCAGCTGTGGATCCTCCAGCAGGGGGCGCTGCTGGACTCTTTCCACTGCAGCCTTGTAGTTTTTCAGGAAGGAGACGTCTTGGGCCGTCAGCTGGTCCTCTGTGGCTCTGACTGTGTGTGAAAGATCTGCTATCTGTGCTCTCAGAGCCTCCATCTGCTCCTTCATCCTCTGTCTCTTCTGCTCCTCTTCCTCCCTCAGTGCACGCAGCCTGGCCTCCTCTTCCTCTGCTAGAAACTGGTGAAGCTTCTTAAACTGCTCCTTAATCTGCCTCTCTGTGTGTCGGGCCTGGACCTCCATGTGGTCCAGAGTTTGATCAAACTCCACTTGAACTTTTTCACAAACCGTTAACTTCTCCTTTAAGGGCTGCAGAGTTTCCTCAAGTTTCTTCTTGAGTTCTTCTGCAGCTTCACTGATGGCTCTGAATCTGTGGTTGGAGTGTTTTTCTGAATCTCTGCAGACGACACACACCGGCTCCTGATGGTCCAGACAGAAGAGTTTGAGTTTCTCCTGATGCAGACTGCAGAGATCTACTTCAGGTTGTTTAGATCTCTGATCTCTCTCCTGTAGAAAAGTTTCACACAGATTGTTTAAAGCAAAGTTATAGTCTAATTCCTTTGAGTGTCTCCTCTTACAAACAGGACACTCCTTGTTCTCCTTCTCCTTCCAGCTCTTCTCCACACACGCTCTACAGAAGCTGTGGCAGCAGGACAGGATGACGGGATCTTTAAAGATGTCCAGGCAGACCGGACAGCTCAGATCCTCCTCTAGCTTTGATGTCATTTTGTCTCAGAGTGATCCAGCAGACAAACAGGACGCCACTTCTCGTCCCTGAAAGTGACTTTCACTTTGATTCAGAGTTCTCTCTCTACCCTTGTTCAGTTGGTGGATTCAGTACCTGGGTAAAGTGCTGGTATAACCAGTAATCGGTCCTTCTGTCCTCTCTCAGTGGAAGTCGTTCTGGTTTTGGTCTGAAGGTCGATCTGTCGGTGTGTGTCTATTCTGAGTGAAGAAAACTAACAGCTGGTTTCCTGCTTCCTCTGAGCTGTAGCAGAGTGAGTGGGTGGAGCTTGTTCAGAGCAAGAGGACAGGAAACAAATGTGCCCTCTCTTTATTTTTTAAATTTTGTATTAATATAAATCATGATAACGTGACACAAAAGCCCACAAATGAATGTAAGACCCCGTAAAAACATCAGACAGAAAAAAACATAAAAACAAGAAAGCAGTAGTGACCAGCAGCAGTCTTTCAGACAGCCTCCTTATTCAGAAATGTTTGATAACCTGTACACTTTAGACTCAACCATTCTTTTTAAACAGACTCCTCAACAGAACAACGACCTCCAGAGTCCCTCTGAGTGCATGTGAAAATGTAAGAACATCTTTCATTGTTATTGACACTATCAGTGATCATAATCTGGATCGTTTCTTTCTGACTGAAACCTGACTGTGCACAGATGCACCAGCCACACTCATAGAGGCCTGGCCACCCAGCGACACCCTCTCTCTGTCCTGCAGAGAAAGGAGGAGGGCTGGTGGGACGGCCGCTATCTACAGAGAGCATTTTCTTCATTTGAATATAGTTTAATAAATTTATTAAAATGTCAATAATTATTTCTGCAGTGATGATCTAGGGAGCCCCAACCTCACCACTCACCTTGTTTTGACCAGAATTCTCAGATCTATTATCAGTCATTCACACTAGTCATGATTCCTGCGTTCTGATTGGTGATTTTAACATTCATGTTGATAACTGGGCAGATACCAGAGCCAGAGAGTTTTTAGAAGTACTGGAAAGTATGGGTTCTGACTGTGCTTGATGAAGCTGCACCAATAAAAGCAAAGAAAATAAATACTAAAAACGTCTTCATGGAAAAATAATGAGACCATGACACTTAAAGAGATTGTGGGATTGCTGGATGTTGACAGTGACACAAAATTAGACATTGATAACAGAAAATAATCTAATGTAACAATAAAGCAATTCAAACCTCCAGGCAAAAATACGTCAGTCAGGAACACTCTTCAAACATCTGACCAGTGATTCTCACGTGGCTCTTTTATGTCTGAATGTGAAATATTATTCCTCCAGAAAACCATAAAAAAGGAAAACTTTGACCTCAGAAGTTATCCATTCATCAGTTTGTTCCCCACACTTAAACAGTTGGCTTTGATTGTCAACCTTTATTTCTGTCTATATATTTCCATTGCCCTTATTTACAATTTTTTACATCTTTCTTGCCACTTTAAATTCATTTTTATTGCTTTACACCCATTTTTTTTTTTGCCCATTTAATCCCGTTTATACCCTTTTTCACCATTTTGCCTCTTTTATCCTGCTTTTTGCCACTTTTCGCCCATTTAGGTTAGCATTTGCCATTAAAGCCCATTTTCCCACCTTTTGCTGCTTTTTGCCTGTTTTAGTCCCTTTTCACTTATTCAAAGCTATTTTTTAGCTACTTTTTGACTATTTTTGCCACCTGTAACTCATTTTTTTGTCACTTCTCACTAATTTCTGCCACTTTCTGACCTCTTTCCCACCCTTTTCTGTTTTTTATTGTTCATTGTTGCCACTTTAAATATTTTTCTGCTTTAAACCCACTTTAACCACTTCTTTTGTCAATTTTTGCCCATTTATGCCAATTTTATTCACTTTTGGCCATTTTTCAACAGTTTTTGCCTCTTCTATCCTGCTTTAGCATTCAAGGCCACTTTCCTTCGATTTTTTCCACCTTTTACTGCTTTTGGTCTATTTTCTTTTTTTTTTTGCCTGTTTTAGTCCATTTTCACTCATTTTCTGCCATGTTTTAGCTGTTTTTTTCACTCATTTTTGCCACTTTAAATCATTTTTCTGCTTTAAGCCTACTTGTACCACTTCTTTTTGTCAATATTTGCCAATGTTTACCACTTTTATCCACTTTTTGCCATTTTTGAACAGTTTTTGCTTCTTCTATCCTCCTTTTTGCCATTCAAGGCCACCTCCCCCCCAATTTTTCCACATTTTGCTGCTTTTTTCCACTTTTTCCACCTTTTTGCCAGTTTTAGTCCATTTTCTTTCTCCCCCCCCCCCCCTTTTTTTTAAAGATTTATTTTTGGCCTTTTTGCCTCCATTAGAGAGAGGACAGTGGATAGGGTCAGAAACAGGGAAGAGACATGCAGTAAATAGTGCCACGGGCCGGGTTCGAACCCAGGTCATCTGCGTATATGGCGCGTGCCTTAACCACTCGACTAACGGCGCGGCAGTTTTAGTCCATTTTCACTCATTTTCTGCCATGTTTGGCTGCTTTTCACTATTTTTTTGCCACCTGTGACTCATTTTTTGTCACTTCTCACTAATTTCTGCCACTTTCTGCCCTTTTTTCCCAAATTTTTCTCAACATTTCTGCCCCCTTTTACCCATTTTTGCCACTTTAAATATTTTTTTCTGCTTTAAGCCTACTTTTACCACTTCTTTTTGTCAATTTTTGCCACTTTTATCCACTTTTTGCTCATTTTTTCAACCAGTTTTGGCCTTTATCCTTTTTTTCCCCACTTTCTTGTTGCTTTTTGCCCATTTTTAGTCACTATTCACTCATTTTTTGCCACGCTTTTTCCACTTTTTACGCCTACTTTTCCCCTTGTCACCCATCTCTTTTTGTCACTTTTGACTATTTTTGCCCCCTTTAACTTATTTTTATTCCCACTTTAACCCATTCTTGCCAGTTTTCACTACTTACATTGTGGCTCTTGTAAAGATATTTTTCAACAGTTTGGCTATTTATTTAAAGAGAGTTGAATAACACTGTTTTAAACCAATTTTTAACCTTCATTTTTAAGCAAAATTTAGAAAAAGTAGTTTTTAATCAGCTGAGTGCTTTTAAGGGTTAGGACCATTCTGTTTGATTTATACACGTTACCCCTGGGTGGAGTCAGCAGGAGCCATGGTGACTGTGTCCAAAACCCAATCGGCAACCTCCGGTCCTAAAAAATGAAGCCAATGCGGAAGTGCAAAAAATTGCCATAGCGTGAGTGTCCACTTGAGGCTGGCTGCAGGAAAACCGGAAGTTCCATCTGCACACATGTTAAACAGCCGGTTTTGACACACAAAATAAACTGGTTTACAGCCTGGTTCAAAACACCAAACGTGTCTCATTAGCTAGTGTCTTATTGTGCTCCCACTGTAGGGGGGTGAATTTTTTTGTACCATGATCGTTTGGATTATATTTAGGATAAACCTCACTTCATGGTGATCGGCGCATCTCATTTGATTGACAGATAGCTCGGCAGGCAGAGGCTCCATTTCTGTCAACCTGAATGCTAGCTAACAGGCTGACAGGAAGTCACGCTTAGTGGGCGGGCTGTTAGGTTGATCTAAAGTTCAGTTGAGACCGCCATTTCAATATGGAAGCATCCATGAATGGGCTTCAAAAGCCGTTTGAGTCCGCCTATCGTAAGCAGACGACTGACGTCACGCAGGGTTTGTCCAATTCTTTCTACAGTCTATGCCAAAACCACACACTCATTCCCTCCTCCCTATCTCCTATATAGTGAGCAATATTTACTATAGTACATAGATATTTTTTGTTGATTCATTTCTATGAGGCAAAAGAGATTGGAGAAGTGGTTTACCCAGACATGTCTATTTTGGATTGGTAGGTCCTCGTGTTGTTTTCCAGTTTTGCCAGAACTGATTTGTTTCTGTGGATTCTTTGATTGCATGGAGTTGATCTCTAACATGCTGCTCTTGTTTTCTTGCTACTTTTTATATTGTTTTGTCTGGATCTCTGTGTTTCATGTTTGATAACCTTCTTAAGGGTTTAGGGTTTTTTAGTGTAATTATGTCTGATAATAACTTAATATTACCAATAAACCTTGTAGAAGAATAGGGCACCACCGCTTACGCGGATTGGTTATTTAATAATCAAATAAATATTTAATTATTAATTAATCAAGATCTTTAATTAATTAACAAGAGCATAAACTGTAAATCAATCTCATTTCTAAAGTAATGAGTCCTAGTAACAGGGACTCCATCTCTCACAGCTTAATGAACATGATTTCCTAAACCACGACTGTATTTTGAAGATTTATTATCATATCACAAAATAACAGACATAAATCACAGGGTTATATGAATATAATGTGGATAAATAAACAGAACATGACTAAATATGATAAGAAAGAAAGGATGCTACATTAGTTGGTAAAGAGAGGATTATTTGATAATCCTAACGGAAAAATTAACTGATGGCGTAGAATTTGGAATGTGAATTTGGAAGAAAATCAATTTGGTCTGAAACTAGAACTAGTTTTGGTTTTGGAGACATCGGCACCACAAAGAATGGACCCACTTGGTTTCAGTCGTAGCAGAAGGCCGTGGAGAGGAGACGGTAGGAGATGGGCCGTCTGCAGGTTTGGAACACCCGAAGCTGCCGAAGAACAGGCCTCTGGGCTGGACCGGACCGAGTTCTGAGTCGGTCGTTGTGCTGGGTCGTGGTTCCGACTCGGGTTCGGCTTGCATGAGCGGCGCCATGGGTCGCTCCAGAAACACGACCAGGTGGGTTCAGATCCAGATTCTGGGGGTAGCTACTCATCCTCCAAAATAGTTCGTAATTTGTCCAATTAAAATCAGATAAATTCAAAACACTGACATCACGTGACTGTGGGTTACAGTGATGGAGTGATGGACATGCAGAAAAGGAAAAACGAAAACTCTGCTTTAGAAAAAGTTAGCGCAAAGCTATAAAAAAATCAGGAAAAATTAGTACTGGATCGAATTAAAGTTCTAAGTCCGGTTGGTTAACCAGACTTGGCCCAGTGCTTGGTTTGTGAGCATAGCAGACGGAAACAGGACCAGAGCTCTTCTGAACTCTCCTGTTGAACCGCCCAGACCGAACTGCACTGAGTGAGTTCTAAAGTTACTCTTATACGAGAGGGAGGGGTCTCTGTTGTCAGGCCCTCCCAGGAATCAAATCACTCTTCACCAAGTTAGTAACTTAATGAAACGATGCATAACATAAATGGTTTATAAGATTCTAGAATAATCTCAATAAACAATCACACAATAAACATGACACAACATGGTAAAATGATTATGCACATTATTAAACTTCCAACATGTATGTTAATTACAGGCTCTCTTGAAAAGCTGTAATACTTGAAACAACCATTAGATGTCACTGTGGTTCCATGGTAGATTTTCAGTCTCTGGATATCAGTGAAGAAATAAACTTCCACAATTTATTTATCAGGAAATAAAAATCATAGAGCCATAAGAAAAACACTGTTGGATTGCTTGTGAAAAGATTCGCAAGAATATCAAGGTTTCCAGTTGAAAAACATAAGGTTTAAAACAGTCATGGCACTTTTAACTTCCACAGTCTTAGTCTGTCAGAGAATTTTATGGCTCCACATCTGGTCTTGCTGTTTGAAGCCAGGAGGCTTTTAGGAGGAGAGACAGTGTCCCCGTTTTATGACACCCAGTTCAAAGGTGAAAGTTTTATGGCTTTTGGTAGAAGAAGAGGCTTGGGCTGAAAGGTTGATCAGCCAATCAGAGATTTCGATTTTAAGGTGGTGAATCTCTCTGGGGATCTGGTGTATATCTGAAATGTCACCCTCAGCGCTGCACTGTCTGTGAAACTCTTGTTTGTCCGGAACATGGTTCCTGAATAACTAATGGAAGGTTGACAGGCATGGGGAGAGAATTTCCTCCCCTTCTATAACATTCCTGAAGTAATCCACAGATGTAGGTTTTAAGATAGTTTGTGGGGGATTCAGGCATTGCATATTATCATTACATTAGGTTTATTTCCCAGTCACAGAGATCTTCTCTGGTAAAATCTTAACTGGATGCTCTTTCGCAGTATTAATGAGGGGAAACATGGTCTCAGTGAAAGTGTCTTTAAAGGTACAGATGTGTGTGTTAGTATCAGGATCAGAGAACGACACCTCTCCTCTGTTCCAGTCCAGATTCACTCTGATCCTCTTTGGAGGATTCTTCACTGAGAGAACAGTTCCTCCACGTGATGATGAGACTGCTCTGTATATACCATCATATAATGCCACTCTCCATCTTCCAGACAGTTTCTCTCCCTTCCTCTGTCCAGACTTTGCCAACACTCCCAGTGACCAGTGTGTACTGTCTCCAACCTGGATGTCCCAGCTGTGAGTCCCTGAGTTAAAGCCCTCAGAGCCCAGGACAGACCTGTAACGATCAAACCTCTCTGGATTATCAGGAAGCTGCTGTCTCTCTCCTCGTCTCACAGCGGTCAGATCATCAGACAGGATGAGTTCTGGATTAGCAGTGTTTGGGTCCAGAATGACGGGCGTGTAGGAGACCAGGTCCTTCATCTTGGTCCAGATGTTGAAGCCCAGGTTGCCCAGGTGTTTGGCCTGGTCTATCAGAGCTCCTGAGGGCAGCTGTGGATCCTCCAGCAGGGGGCGCTGCTGGACTCTTTCCACTGCAGCCTTGTAGTTTTTCAGGAAGGCGACGTCTTGGGCCGTCAGCTGGTCCTCTGTGGCTCTGACTGTCTGTGAAAGATCTGCTATCTGTGCTCTCAGAGCCTCCATCTGCTCCTTTATCCTCTGTCTCTTCTGCTCCTCTTCCTCCCTCAGTGCACGCAGCCTGGCCTCCTTTTCCTCTGCTAGAAACTGGTGAAGCTTCTTAAACTGCTCCTTAATCTGCCTCTCTGTGTGTCGGGCCTGGACCCCCATGTGGTCCAGAGTTTGATCTCACTCCACTTGAACTTTTTCACAAACCGTTAACTTCTCCTTTAAGGGCTGCAGAGTTTCCTCAAGTTTCTTCTTATGTTGTTGAGCAGCTTCATCGATGGGTCTGAATCTGTGGTTGGAGTGTTTTTCTGAATCTCTGCAGACGACACACACCGGCTCCTGATGGTCCAGACAGAAGAGCTTAAATTCACAATGATGAAGACTGCAGAGATCCTCTGAGACTCTCTGATCTCTCTCCTGTAGAAAAGTCTCACACAGTTTCTTCAAAGAGAATTCAGGATCTAAACCCTTTGAATGTCTCCTCTTACAAACAGGACACTTCCTGTCCACCCTCTCCTTCCAGTAGTTCTCCACACACACTCTACAGAAGCTGTGGCAGCAGGACAGGATGACAGGATCTTTAAAGATGTCCAGGCAGACCGGACAGCTCAGGTCTTCCTCTAACTTTGACGCCATTTTTTTAAAAGTAAAGTTAAAGACACAGCAGAAAAACAGGAAGTCGCTCCCTGGCCATGAAAATCACTTTTACTTTGGTTCTTGTTTCTTTAGAACTCCAGATCAGTTCATGGATTCAGTTTTTGTTTAAAGTGGTGGTATTCCCAGTATATCCAGCATTCCCAGTATATCCAGTATTCCCTCCGTCTGTCCTCTCTCAGTTGTAGTTCTCCTGGGTCTTGTCTGCAGGTCTCTGTGTCTCTTCTGTCTGAGGTGAAATAATCAAAAGTTTCCTGCTCTGTCTCAGGTGAGGCAGGTGAGGGGGTGGAGCTTCTTCAGAGCATGAACACAGTAGTCATTCTGATTGGTAGTTAGTGTTGAGTGAAATGTTGGTGCATCCTCATACCTGCAGATGAAGGAGGGAACAGAGAAATATTTGGATGAGGTGGAGTCTTCAGTTTTGGAGGTAGAAGTAGATTTTCAGGTTCTGCTGCGTTCATGAAGAGCAGCTTTTTAATCAGAGACTCAGAGAGTCTCAGAAACAGACAGGATTAGCTGGACTTGAGCTCTGACACTGATTACTGTCTGAAACTAGGGATGCACCGATAGGAAAATTTTGGCCGATACCGTTATCGATATTGGTAAAAAAAAAAAAAAAAAAAAAAAAAATCTGAGATGATGAAATTTGGAATTTTGTTATGAACTATTAGATTTTTAAGAAACGGGATGACTTTTTTTCCCACAAAAATCCAGTGGAAATTCACCCTGCTCGTTTAGGGAAACTTGGTGCACCTGAGGTGGTTGCTCCCAGCTGAGAGCTGTTGGTAATCAGCAGGGCTAGGAGGCTATATAGGGAGCAGGCTGCTGCTCAGTTCTGGTGGGTTATGAGTGTGTGAGGGTCAACGCCATCAGTTGGCTCTCTATTTGTTTTTGAATTTAAAGAAAAGAGAAAAATTTGTTTCAGGGCCTTTTGTCTGTGTGTGAGGGGGAAAATAAAAAAAATGTTTATTTTACTTACCCCTTATTTGAAAATGACTCCCACCTATCTTTATTTTGGGTCAGTTTTTTAGTTCTTCTATCATTTTGATAGACTTAGTGGGTGGCAGTGTGGAGACATAATCCCCTGCCACCTTTTAGAAACCCAAGACCCATTTTTTTTTGCTCATGCAGATTTTGGTTAGTTTCCCCATTAGCGACCATTGTTAATAAAATTTATTTGTTTTCTTGGGAGGGAAATGTAACAATATACTGAAAATCGTGCAAACTGAATTTTTGAATATCATCCTTTATTTTTAAAACTTGTTTTACTTCCAAATAAGGAGATGACAGGGTCACCATAAAACAAAAGTAACAAACAGTATTACTTATAGTAGGGATGCAGGATATTGAATTTTTGCCGATAT
Source organism: Cheilinus undulatus (assembly GCF_018320785.1). Classification (NCBI taxonomy): domain Eukaryota; kingdom Metazoa; phylum Chordata; class Actinopteri; order Labriformes; family Labridae; genus Cheilinus; species Cheilinus undulatus. The sequence goes on from NC_054877.1 coordinate 49,264,464, forward strand.
CTGATACGCCGATATTTTAAAACTCATTTTGACTGATCCCTATACCGATGTTTAATTCAATTTTTTTCCACTGTAAAAAACGCCAATTCCATCCTGGACTACATTTTTTTTTTAAATATTGGTAATCTGTTTTTTTTAGAAACTGACAAAACAGCTGATTTTTCTCAGAAATGAACAGTGCAACACAGAAATAGCTTATACATTTAGACTGATTCTCCTTATTTCTTAGCCAGTTTGCAGGATGGCTCCCTGAGACACTCCTGACAAAGGGCTTTAAATAACAACAACAACAACACAGATTCTTAAAGGCAAAAAATCTAGCTACAGTTCAGAGCTTAGATATGATTTTAAATTTTTGAGACTCAAGATGAACAGAAATAAAACTTCAACTAAAGCAGTTCTCCTGATTCTGCTTTAAACAGCACAAACTAACTAAGCAGCCAAGTTTAATGGGCATTTCACTGTAAACAGCGCTGTAACAACACAGTGACACCCACATCTCCAGTACTGGAGACACCTTCGAGTGTGCACGGGAGACTGCACACAGAGGTCCGTCATTGCTCTTGCTGTGTTTGGCGCGTGTCACGTAGGATGACATGCACGTTCTTTATCTCTATTTTCCATATTAGAAACATGTTATCAGAAGTGGCTGCAACTGCGGTTGCTGAGTGAGCACTCCTGTGAGTGTAGGACAGGCTTTTTAAGAGTGAACTCCTCATCTATCCACTCAGACAGTGAAGCACAACATGCTAACAAGACAGACACTTGTCCATATATCTGTGGTGAAGCTAATATGTTTATGCTTTAACAATGAGCTGGTCTACGTGACTGGAAACAAAGTTTTGAAGTTCATGTAAATGCATCATTAACCCGCAGAAGCCCGTTTATCACACAATGCCGAAAGGTTGATTATAAAGAGCTATAAATACAAAGATTTTCTTGTTCAGCTCCTAACCTTTGGGTGGTCACTGCTGTATTTTTCAGCTTTGTCAAATGACAGAAGTAGAGGCTGCTGACGAGTTTTCCCTGGCACGAAGTTTTGTCATTATTTATATAAAGAAAGTCCTTGTAGTCATCAGGTTGGCAGTTTTTTAGAAGCAAAATTAAACTGGTGGTGTTAAAGGCGTGTAGTCGTGCTCCTCCATGCATCACATGTACTTTACAAGCGATGCAAACAGCTACTTTGCTGTCTTGTTCCCCCACCTCAGACTTCTCCTGCATGGCCGACATGTTGTTTGTTGTTGTTGGCGCATGTCCAGTGTCATCGCGTGCGCTTAATTATGACGTGACATTATCGGCCGCACACATCGGCGTAAATTTTACTATCGGCCGATACCGATATACTACCGATAATATTGTGCATCCCTATCTGAAACCCTTCATTCAGATTTGACTCTGCTCACACATTTGGTGCTGTTATATACATATATATGTATGTGTATATACATATATGTGTGTGTGTGTGTGTATATATATATATATGTGTGCATCTTTATGTGAGGAAATGGGGGCAGAGCAAAAAGTCTTATTGCTCCATACAGAGGTTTGATGGTTGTCACACGGCAAAGTGCTGGCCCGTGTGTATGAGCTACGAGAGGAACTGAAAGTGCTTTTGACTGATGAGAGGTGCAATGACGCACAGCTGCTTGCAAGTGATGAGCGGTGCGCAAGGTTGGCATACATGGCAGATATGTTTCAGCATCTGAATGAACTGAACACATGAATGCAAGGTCGAAATGAAAACCTGCTCACAAGCACAGACAAAATAAATGGTTTCTGCTCAAAGGTGCACCTCTGGCAACAACATCTGGAAAGAGGCAACCTGGACATGTTCCCAATCACCCAGAAATGGCAAGATGTCAACACTGCTGCACTATGTGAGACAATAAGAAACCACCTGAAAACTCTTGAGGAGAAGTTGTCATTTTATTTCCCTGCAGCCTCCACTGATTGCCTTGACTGGGTTAGGGACCCATATAGCTCAGCAGCAGTTTTTGGGAAGGACATGACTTTGCAAGAGCAGGAGGAACTAACTGAACTGACGCAGACCGAGGTTTAAAGCTAAGCTTTGCTGATCTGCCTTTGGACAGTTTTTGGTTGACTGCTGTCAAGGACTTCCCCATGCTGGCAAACAGAGCTATTTTAATACTGCTCCCATTTTCCACAACATATCTATGTGACCTGAGCTTTTCAAGCATGACTGCCATAAAAACCAAAAACAGAGAGAGACTGAGAGCTGTTGAGGAAGAGCTCTGTGTGGTCTTTCTTCAATTCCAGCCAGGATATCAGCTTTGTGTACGTCAAAACAGGCCCAGGCTTCCCACTGAGTGAGTAGGAGCAAATTTAAAAACCAAACTGTGGTTACATGTACTGTATTAGGCTGTAATGTGTCATTTTGTAACATTTTTGGCTTGTGGTGTGCCTTGGGATTTTTCCTTATCTAAAAATGTGCTGTGCCTCACAAAAGGTTGAAAAACACTGTTCTAACCTGAAAACTGTTGTGGTTGTTGGCATATTACCAGGCATATTTCATGGTAAGACACTGACGGACGTCCACGGCGAGTCTGACGGGGTTCGAACTGGCGTCGCTGAGGGCGCCGCTCACTCAGACACCAAACACACACTCATGATGATGATGATGAAGACACAGATTTGTTTGGGAGGACAACAGGTGGGACTATCTGCTGCCATTGTAAAGTTTTAAATGGTTTCTAAACAATATCCTGACTAAACTTTGACCTTTACCAGGCTGTGATATTCCATCAACTAGTGTGCCTCTGATCAAAACCATCTTTAAAATAATTCAGGATTTTTGATTTTTTTTTCCTGTAAACTTAGGTATAATTTGATGTAAATGAGGTATATCATACCATTAATAACAAAAACAAGTGTAAAATATATGTTAATGTGTTGGAAACAAGTTTACTAAAGAGGTGAAACCAAGAAATTGGTGATCATTTTATAACTCATGCTTTTAAAAGTAGTCAAACAGACCGGGCCAATTTGACCCGGGAGGACAAGAGGTGCGTAGTAAATAGCAGAACAATACGAGGGTTAAAGGAAGAGTGCTCTATGAAGAAATCTCAAACACCAAAACCAACAGAAACACAACAGAAACATCAAAGATTCATTCATTTGGAATTCAAGATTTATTGATGCATTTATAAAGAGATGACAGGGCGGTACAGTGAGATCTACGTTTGTCCCACATGCTACAAGAAAGTTGGTCTGTGCTACGTGGTTATTTCATCCTGTCACGTTGGTGCGGTGAGAGGTTGGGAGAGAGAGGTATTTGTGTGTATGTATGTGCGTGAGCGTGCCAGACACAGATACGTGACATTAAAAATAACTTTAGTTTGCCTCTAAAAGGCTTCGGACTCGAAGTTTGAGGCTCATGGCCACTTTCCATGGTTTGTATCTTTGCTACATTATGAATCAGACTTGAGTGTCAGCCCCTTATGCATAGCCCTCCGTGCACGGAGCACGAGCTGATGTGATGGCGAGGATGTCACCTGCTGTGGCAAACTGTAGGTAGATTTAACTGGTGGGACGATCTGGGCATGTCAGAAAGTTTTAATTTTGACCAGATTGAGATGCAGGAGCACGCGCTTCTGAATCGTATTGTACCTTTCAGCGTCCGTGTGTACAGAGACGTTTTAATCTATGATCCAAATGAATTTAATGTGATTGTGAATAAGCTAGTGACTGTCTGCCTACATCCTAAAGAAAACAGGATGTGTTTTTTTGATTTGATTGCATGGAGTTGATCTCTAACATGCTGCTTTTGTTTTCTTGCTACTTTTTATATTGTTTTGTCTGGATCTCTGTGTTTCCTGTTTGATAACCTTCTCAAGGTTTTATGGTTTCTTAGGGTATTTTTTTCCCAGTCACAGAGATCTCTGGTAAAATCTTAAGTGGATGATCTTTCACAGTATGAATGAGTGGGAACATCCTCTCAGTGAAAGTGTGTTTAAAGGTATAGATGTGTGTGTTAGTATCAGGATCAGAGAACCTCAGCTCTCCTCTGTTACAGTCCAGATTCACTCTGATCCTCTTTGGAGGATTCTTCACTGAGAGACCAGTGAGTCCATGTAATGATAAGTCTGCTCTGTATTTACCTTCATGTAACCATACTTTCCATAATCCAGACAGTTTCTCTCCCGTCCTCTGTCCAGACTCTGCCAACACTCCCAGTGACCAGCTAGTACTGTCTCCAACCTGGACGTCCCAGCTGTGAGTCCCTGAGTTAAAGCCCTCAGAGCCCAGGACAGAGCTGTAACGATCAAACCTCTCTGGATTATCAGGAAGCTGCTGTCTCTCTCCTAGTCTCACAGCGGTCAGATCATCAGACAGGATGAGGTGTGGTTTAGTAGTGTTTGGGTCCAGAATGATGGGTGTGTAGGAGACCAGGTCCTTCATCTTGGTCCAGATGTTGAAGCCCAGGTTGCCCAGGTGTTTGGCCTGGTCTATCAGAGCTCCTGAGGGCAGCTGTGGATCCTCCAGCAGGGGGCGCTGCTGGACTCTTTCCACTGCAGCCTTGTAGTTTTTCAGGAAGGAGACGTCTTGGGCCGTCAGCTGGTCCTCTGTGGCTCTGACTGTGTGTGAAAGATCTGCTATCTGTGCTCTCAGAGCCTCCATCTGCTCCTTCATCCTCTGTCTCTTCTGCTCCTCTTCCTCTCTCAGTGCACGCAGCCTGGCCTCCTCTTCCTCTGCTAGAAACCGTTAACTTCTCCTTTAAGGGCTGCAGAGTTTCCTCAAATTTCTTCTTGTGTTCTTCTGCAGCTTCATCGATGGCTCTGAATCTGTGGTTGGAGTGTTTTTCTGAATCTCTGCAGACGAGACACACCGGCTCCTGATGGTCCAGACAGAAGAGTTCAAATTCATGATTTTTCAGACTGCAGAGATCCTTTGCAGACTCTGAAGATCTCTCATCTCTCTCCTGTAGAAAAGTCTCACACAGTTTCTTCAAAGCAATGTTAGAGTCTAATTCCTTTGAGTGTCTCCTCTTACAAACAGGACACTCCTTGTCTTCCATCTTCTTCCAGCAGGTCTCCACCCCATCTGTGACAAACAGAGTCTAAAAATGTGGAACAATTTCAGAAAATGTTCCTCAACATAAAATAGGTCAGATTTTGAATCTCCCTCCATCTCCAGTCCATAATATCATCAACAGATTCAGAGAAATCTCTGAGAGCAAGGGACAAGGCTGGAGGGGCCCTCAGGGGCCAAGTCATTAAGCACAGGCAGAGAGGGACCATCCAGCCTGTTATCATCCACGCCCTCATGTTTTTCCTGTCTTCTTTCCCCAAACAAAGATACACTAGAGACAGGAACATGGCAGACAACCCGTACAGTCCAGACTTTATCAAACATAAGAAGAAACATCACAGACAGAACTGATTTAAGACTTGACTCATTACCTTTAAAGCACTGAAGGGTCTGGATCTGTTCTATGGAACAGAACTTTTAACCGCCCATGAGCCAGCCCACACCATGAGACCCTCGGCTGGGGCCTCCTGGTCGTTCCAAAGTTGAGACTGAAAACTAAAGGTGACAGGGTTTCTCCATCAGGGCCCCTCGACTTTGGAATGACCTACCTGAGGAGATCAGGTGTGCAGAAACAGTCTCTTTGTCAGGATTAGTAAAAACTCAAAAGAGAAGGACTCAAATGAAAAGGCACCAAAAACTCTTTAATTGACTAAGAATGCAAAAAACTCCAACAAAGGTGCTAACAAAATCAAAATGTACTAAACCTCACCAAAGAACACAAGGGAAACCCGGAGGAAAATCACTAGAGAATACACGCAGGGGAGTCACAGGCAGGCTATGCAGACGAACTGACAGACACAGGGAGACCCAGAAACTAAATAGACAGGGGGTGATTAGACACAGGGAGACAGGTGAGACCAGTGACACAGGTGAGGGAGAACAAGACACAGGTAAAGGCAATCAGGGTGGAGGGAAAAACACAAGGGCAGGAAGAAAGCCAGAGGACACACACGAGGAGAAGAAAACTACAAAATAAAACAGGAAACACTGAACAGGAGCACGAGGAACACATGGAGGGAAACTGACACAACTTGAAACTAACACTGGGTAACACAGGAGGTAGAAAAACAAACACAAACCCAAGTAACTAAAAATTAACACAACTAAACCCAAACATGACACTCTTCTTCTGAGTCACTTCCTCAAACTCATTTTTATAGACTTGCTTTTATGTGATGTCTTCTTCCTCCTTCTTCATCGTCTTTCTACCTTTTTTTATCTCTGTTGTCATTATTACTACAGTTATTGCAGTTATTATTGTTACTATTATTATTACTACTACTTCTGATTGTTAACATGCTTTAATTCCTTCACTCTTGGTATTTGTGTTGAATGTCTCTTACTCCTCTTATTGATTTGATTTCCTAGAACCATGGCCTTGAATGTTATTTAGGCTGGTCTTACTGGTTTTTGCTTTTACCCTCTTGATGCTTGTATCACTTTAGTGCTTCCCTTCCTCTTACTTTTTCTTTTACATTTATTTTTCTTCATAATTTTACCTCTCTTAATGTTCGCATTGCTTCACTTTTAATTAGTTTTTTAAAGATGGCCACACTGCAACAGGACCAATCAGCATCATTTGAGGAGAAAGAGGCGGTAGCTGTGGGCGTGGCTTGGATGAAGAGACTCCAACCCTGTAAACAATGACGGCTGGTGAAGAGATTAGCTTTAATGCAGCTATAGCAGCAGTTTGATCAGAACTGGACTACGTTTGCATATTAAAGAAGAGCAAAAAACCATACTGGAAGATCATACTGGTGTTAAAGATGGTTCTGTTGTTCTCCTGACTGACTTCAGACAGAGGTGAATTTATCATCTGGCTCCACTGGTAGTGAACAATCCAGGGCTGACATGTTCTGTAGTTTACTCCTCAGTGGCAGTGGTGCATGCCTGCTACTCCACATGTTTGGGTTCAACATGAACCTGAAGACCTGGAAGTTCAAGATCCAAGACTGATTCAGGTTACTGATCATTAAAGAGACAACCTTACTGGTCTGAGCTGGATTACACTGGTTTGTTCTGGTCTGAGCTGGATTACACTGGTTTGTACTGGTCTGAGTTGGATTACACTGGTTTGTACTGATCTGAACAGGAATAGACTGGTTTGTACTGGTTTGAAAAGGATTAGACTGGTTTGTACTGGTCTGAATAGGAGTAGACTGGTTTGTACTGGTCTGAACAGGAGTAGACTGGTTTGTACTGGTCTGCACAGGATTACACTGGTTTGTTCTGGTCTGAGCTGGATTACACTGGTTTGTTCTGGTCTGAGCTGGATTACACTGGTTTGTTCTGGTCTGAGCTGGATTACACTGGTTTGTTCTGGTCTGAGCTGGATTACACTGGTTTGTTCTGGTCTGAGCTGGATTACACTGGTTTGTTCTGGTATGAGCTGGATTACACTGGTTTGTACTGGTCTGAGCTGGATTACACTGGTTTGTACTGATCTGAACAGGAATAGACTGGTTTGTCCTGGTCTGAATAGGAGTAGACTGGTTTGTACTGGTCTGAATAGGAGTAGACTGGTTTGTACTGGTCTGAACAGGAGTAGACTGGTTTGTACTGGTCTGAACAGGAGTAGACTGGTTTTTACTGGTCTGAACTGGATCAGACTGGTTTTTACTGGTCTGAACTGGATCAGACTGGTTTGTCCTGGTCTGAACAGGAGTAGACTGGTTTTTACTGGTCTGAACTGGATCAGACTGGTTGGTCCTGGTCTGAACAGGAGTAGACTGGTTTGTACTGGTCTGCACAGGAATACACTGGTTTGTACTGGTCTGAGCTGAACAGGATCAGACTGGTTTGTACTGGTCTGAACAGGATCAGACTGGTTTGTCCTGGTCTGAACAGGTGTAGACTGGTTTGTACTGGTCTGAACAGGAGTAGACTGGTTTGTACTGGTCTGCACAGGAATAGACTGGTTTGTACTGGTCTGAACAGGATCAGACTGGTTTGTACTGGTCTGAACAGGATCAGACTGGTTTGTACTGGTCAAATCCATGAGTCTAGTTTAACTCATTTAAAGAATCAGCTGAGACAAATGCTGACAAATGTTCAGCTGACTGAAAATGGCATCAGCCCGACCCTATGTTCTCCTGGTCACATGACTACTGCTGAGCATCCAAGAACACAGAGCCTAAAAGCAGAAAGTTCTCTAAGGTTGTCTTTAGTGGTTGGAGGAAAAGAGCTCAGGGAAGCTGTTCTGATGAACAAAGACATCAAATACTCAAAGATCTGAAAACACAGGATGCTGTTGATCACAGTAGGAACTCATGTTCTTAGTCTGTAAGTTAGCATGAGAACAAAACTGAACTAAAGCAACTGTATTAATAAAGACAAGTATTTCTCTGATCCTTTAAATGAAAGAAGTCACTTTATTCAAAGCTGTCCATTCAGACTGATTCATATTTAAAGGTTCAAGTTAAACAGAGAGTAAGTCAGCAAATAAAAAGCAGAAGAAAATGACATGAAAGGAATAAATGTGATTTGGTGAACAGTCAAAGCTTCTTCTCTGTTTTATTTTCAGCTTTAAAGCAAACAGAGAAAAATGACAGGAAGTTCTTTTAGATTAGATCTGATGATTTTTGGTTCTGCTGATCTCAGCTCTGTGTTAACGACAAGCAGCCACATCAGGACAACACAGTGACCTTCCTCACAGGCTGAGATTAAAACCAGAACATCTGGAAATAACCTGACTGATGTTCTTCATCATCAGGTTTGAGTTTGGTTCCACAGTCACAGAGATCTTCATCATCAGGTTTTAGTTTGGTTCCACAGTCACAGAGATCTTCTCTTGTAAAATCGGCAGCGGATGTTCATCTAAAATGTTAATGAATGGTTCCATGGTCTCAGTGAAAGTGTGTTGAACGGTAAAGATGTGTGTGTTAGTATCAGGGTCAGAGAACCTCAGCTCTCCTCTGTTACAGTCCAGATTCACTCTGATCCTCTTTGGAGGATTCTTCACTGAGAGAAAAGTGAATCCATGTGGTGACCCTGCTGTGTATTTACCATCAAATAACCAAATTCCCCATAGTCCAGCTTCTATCTCTCCCTTCCTCTGTCCAGACTCTGCTAACACTCCCAGTACCCAGCCTTTACTGTCTCCAACCTGGACGTCCCAGCTGTGAGTCCCTGAGTTAAAGCCCTCAGAGCCCAGGACAAAGCAGTAACGATCAAACCTCTCTGGATTATCAGGAAGCTGCTGCTCCTCTCCTCGTCTCACAGCGGTCAGATCATCAGACAGGAGGAGGTATGGATGAGCAGTGTTTGGGTCCAGAATGACGGGCGTGTAGGAGACCAGGTCCTTCATCTTGGTCCAGATGTTGAAGCCCAGGTTGCCCAGGTGTTTGGCCTGGTCTATCAGAGCTCCTGAGGGCAGCTGTGGATCCTCCAGCAGGGGGCGCTGCTGGACTCTTTCCACTGCAGCCTTGTAGTTTTTCAGGAAGGAGACGTCTTGGGCCGTCAGCTGGTCCTCTGTGGCTCTGACTGTGTGTGAAAGATCTGCTATCTGTGCTCTCAGAGCCTCCATCTGCTCCTTCATCCTCTGTCTCTTCTGCTCCTCTTCCTCCCTCAGTGCACGCAGCCTGGCCTCCTCTTCCTCTGCTAGAAACTGGTGAAGCTTCTTAAACTGCTCCTTAATCTGCCTCTCTGTGTGTCGGGCCTGGACCTCCATGTGGTCCAGAGTTTGATCAAACTCCACTTGAACTTTTTCACAAACCGTTAACTTCTCCTTTAAGAGCTGCAGAGTTTCCTCAAGTTTTTTCTTGTGTTCTTCTGCAGTTTCATCGATGGGTCTGAATCTGTGGTTGGAGTGTTTTTCTGAATCTCTGCAGACGACACACACCGGCTCCTGATGGTCCAGACAGAAGAGTTTGAGTTTCTCCTGATGCAGACTGCAGCAAATCTTTGGTGGCTTTGTAGATCTCTGATCTCTCTCCCGTAGAAAAGTCTCACACAGATTCTTTAAAGTAAAGTTTGGAGGTATCTCCCCCTCTGAGTGTCTCCTCTTACAAACAGGACACTCCTTGTCCTCCTTCTTCTTCCAGCAGTTCTCCACACACGCTCTACAGAGCTGCTGTGGCTGCAGGACAGGATGACGGGATCTTTGAAGATGTCCAGGCAGACCGGACAGCTCAGATCCTCCTCTAACTTGGACGCCATTTTGTCTCAGAGTCAAACTAGAGCTTTAGCAGACAATCAGGAAGTCAGTCCCTGTCCATGAAACTTCCTGTCCCTTATATTCTTTTATATTTCAAACTCACCTTTAGTTCCTGAGTCCAGTAGCAGGTTATAGTCCAGGTATTCCCAGTATTCCCTCCTTCAGCTATGTGGTTTTAGTCTGACGGCGGTCTAGGTGTCCGTCTCAGTGCGTGCGTCTGGTCTCAGTGAGGCAGAATAACCACCTTTGTCCAGGGCGTGGAGAATTATCCCTACAGCTTATCAGGTTCAAGGTCCAATAGAATAACAATCATTGGTTACAGATCTATCCTTTGGTCCACATGAGTCCAGAGTACAGATCTGAGGACTGGAGTCATGATCCTGACTTTATGGTGGAAAGTGGCAAAAATACCACAAATAAGGGCAACAGAAATATACAGACAAAACTCAAGGTTGACAATTAAAATTGACTGTGTAAGAGTGGGAAACATCTAAAATAATAAACACCAACAGACTGGACGTTTGACAGTCATCATTGGAGTGGAGGATAAAGACTGTTTGTCCCTGGGTGCTGCCTCACAGGTAGCTGCCTGGAACTTCTTATGTTGTGTTCACATGAAGCGCGAGTAAATTTATTTGGGCAAGTGAATTACATGTAAAGTCAATGTAAAGACGCCGGTAGACGCCAGTTCGCCTTGGGTGGTGCGAATCAGGTGATTATCAGCGCGTATTCATGTGAATTCGGCCCCTTTTTTTCGCGAATGATGCGAATTCGCGACGCGTTCAACGCACCGTTCACTTCATCACGTATTCGAGAGAGTTGAAAAATCTGAACTCCAGCGAATCATACATGCTGTAATGGCCAATCAGACAGGAGATCCTTCGGTGATGTCACCGGAGACCGGAGACCTCCGAAGGAGGACTGGCCTGGGAGGAAGCGGCTCATTCAACCTGAAAATGGAGGAGAAACTTGTTGTCACCATCTGCAACTTCCTGGAGCTATACAACACAATGTGCCTTTTCTACCAGAACAGGAATAAAAAGGAGCTTGGAGGAGAGTGAGTGAGCAGCTCGGATTGCCTGGTAAGTTGTGAAAACATTTATGTATCCCTTGTTTTCAGCCATCTATCACCAAGATGGCACAATGGTTAGCACTGCGCGAGTTAGCATAACCCCGTCAGTCAAGCTAATTTGTCCTTCATTTCATTACGTTCACATGTTTTTGTTCAGATGAGATATGCCGAAGGAAATGGAAGAGCCTGAGGGACACCTGTTTGAAGGAGAGGAGAAAAGAGACAGAGAGGAGTGGGTCAGGTGCAGGGCCATCTAAAAGATGGAAGTACCCTGCGATATTGTCGTTCCTTGACCCCTTCGTTTCCCCGAGGGAGATAACAGTAACATTGGGGGGGGGGGGGGTACAGAGTACTTCCAGGAAGATCAGGGCTCAGCAGCAGAAACAGCAGCAGCTTCAGGGCCAGCAGATGAGGTGGAAGGTTTGTTGACAGCACACTCAACATGGGATAGGTTTAGGGAAAAAGGTCTTCATAGGCTAGAGATGGAAACTAGTTGTTTTTATGCCATTTTATGGGGAAATTAAAAGATAAACTGCTTCTGCTCCTCAAGACCCTGCACCTGGCCCATCTACTTTGGCTGCTGTTCCCAGAGGTATGTACATGACCAGAGCTACAACAATCAAAATTGTACTGATTATTTAATAAATTGATCAGTCTGTGCACTTTAATGAAGGAGGGAATTGATAGGTTAAAGCTGTCTTTAGTGTTGATATTTCTGATTGTAATTGATGCATGTATGTTTATCTTTGATAGAGCAGTTGTTGCCTTTCATGTCACAACCTTATCTTTTACTATTTCTTTAATTGTATTCTGCTAATAACATACAATAATAGTAGCACTAAAGATGTTGTTTCCAGTACATACAGTGAACCAAAGGAGGAAACCCCTGAGCCACTCCAGACAGCAGCCGACGGAGGTTGAGAAGATGTTACTGGAGGCCCTGAGAGCCCATCCTCCAGCTCCACCTCTCCTCTCTGAGGATGAAACGTTCCTGAAAAGTCTGTTTCCTTCCCTGCAGAGAATGCCACCTCAGAAGAAAGAATTTGTTAAATTTCAAATCCATAAATTAATTTATGAAAATAGCACTGTTGCACTCAATTTGGAACCATTGGCACCTACTGAATAGTTTTTGTTTTTCAACTGAGGTAACGATCTCTGCAGGGAACGAACCAGACTTGAATCTTCTATCTCTTCTCCTTCTAATCCCTCTCTCCACTATTTCCCTCCTCCAAGCAAGCTCCTTATTTCTGTTGTAAATAGTTTATTTTGGTTTGATGTTTGTCCCTGCTCCTTTGTCTGTGTAAATATATATATTTTTTGTAAATTAAATTTCCTTGAATAATTAAAAAAGTTTGACTTTCTTACCCCAAATTTCCATATAAAGCGTGCGCGCTGCAGAACGCCGGCGAATCGAACTGCGGAGCACTTTGCTCCCTCTCTAGTCTATCAGAGCATTTCCATAGCCGGCGCTCTGGACTGGCAGCGGCGCGTGCCTGGAGCGCCACTCTGCTCCGCTTCATTTCAAATACGCTGAAGGTAATTTCAAGCGCTTTTCTTAATGTCATGGAGCAGACATTAACATTAACACTGAGGTCAGTGTCTGGTTTCTCTGATCATTTAAAGTGTAAATCTAAATCTGGGACTAACTTTAATTCTAACAATTATTAATTAGTAATAATTATAAATGATATTAATCAGAAGCTATTTTTAATTGCTGTATTTTTATTTTTTTACCTCTTACCAAGGTATTATACAAGAAATTAAGTATGACACTAAAGTCCTAAAAATCATTCACAGATTCACTAGTCCTGACATAGTTTTTGGTCTGATTAGACCTAGATTAAAGTAGTTTGATCTTAAGTAAAGAGCTACCTGTCACTAAATTAATAATTGCCAATTCTGAAGCCTGTAATCCTTACCTAAATTTTCCCAATAGATAAACTGTGTTATTGGTGTCATGCTCCACTGTATTTATAGATGAGCTTTTTCTGGATTTGTGCACATTACCACAAAATAATAGGATACCAAATATCATTTTTCCTTTCTGCGGTGCTTAGAGAAATGTATCTTAAAAACAAGACACAAAATATGAAATTGCAAAGTTACTTTTGTTCTATTAGTTTTCATCATCTAATAAACAATGAAAATACACAACATACATACACAACTCAATTTCTTTTGGTGCTGATATGAAAGGTAAGAATGCAGAGATTGCTCTTTAGTGCTGTGGTTGGCTCTTAAAAGAGCAGTTGTGGTTTGCTGCTTTGTGCACTACATTGTCGGTTGCCATGGGACAGCTCCCTCTGCTGAGAAGTATGCCATGAAGGTCTCCCTCACCAGGATGGCTGCTCTGGCAGAGTAGCTGGCTCCAACCCTTCCCAGACCTGGCAGTGGCTCCACCTCACCAACTGGCATGTTCCCCTTCACTGCAGACGCTGTTGACCTCTGCAAGAAGTTGTGGAGAATGCAGTTCGCCTTCACACACTTCTCTGCTACGTCAGGATGGACCATGAAAGCCCACCTGTACATCCTCCACTGGGAGGAGAGGATCCCAAAGGTGTTCTCCACGACCAGACGAGCTTGGGACAGCCGGTAGTTGAAGACACTTTTCTCCTCTGGAAGGGAATGCCCAAGGAATGGCCTCATGAGGTTCCTCTGGAGAGGAAAGGCCTCATCAGCCATGAAGACAAACGGCTGGGGTCGTCGGGGGTCCGCTCCTGGCAGCAGCTGGTCAGCAGGCAGTTGGAGGGTGCCCGCATGCAGTGCCCGTCCAAAGGTGGAGTTGGCCAGAACCCCACCATCGCTAGTTCTTCCATACCCCCCACATCAATCACCTGGAAGCAATACCTTGCATCCACACCTGCAAGGAGAACTATGGAATATGTTCCCTTGTAGTTGTAGAACTGGGATCCTGAGTTGGGGGGGCTTCCAGAACGACATGCTTGCCGTCCAGCGCTCCGCAGCAGAGAGGAAAATTCCAGCGCTCCTCAAAGCCCTCTGCAATCGGCCTCCATGCCTCTGTGGAGGGCACAGCCATGTACTCCTCCATGAGGCAGTCCCAGATTGCGGTGACAACATCTGGGATGATCTTGCACACAGTGGAGACGCTGACCCGGAAGCTGTTGGCGATGGTCCTGTAGGAGTCACCTGTGGCAAGATAACTACAACATTAAAAAAAGATTACTTTGGCTGAGTTGCCAAGAAAAACTGTACATGATAGTTAACATACAATATGAAACATAATAGTACAACTATGATATCACTAATGTTCATGTGTGCAAATAAGTGTCCTCATGTGTTCTGTGGTAAATTGTTAATGGTGTGTGAAATCTACCTTTTACTTCATGTTTTCTCTCAGTTTAGGTGAGATGATTTCCTGCCTCTGTTTACTGTGGTTGATAAAACAGTTCATACAGTCATATCCATTTGAATGGCAGGACAACAGTAGGAATCAGCTCAAGGGCTTTTCAAGTTTTATGAAATACAAATGAACATGAAAAAGTGAATAATGTGATGATAAGTGGTTGAATGCAGCTTGCTGAAACGTTGATGTGTAGTTTTATTACATTCTTGCATTGGGGCCTACGTGTGCAGGTTCTTATATGCAGCAGGTAATATTTATATTCTTTGCTACTTCACCGTGATTATTTTTGATTCCCTTACTGGAGACAGAAGGACAGGCGCTCTGCAGCTGGGATAGAGCGCCTGTAGTTGGTATCCTGGAGGGATATCCTAGCACCGATCCTAGCTAGCAGCTTGTCAAACTGGGTGTGGGTTAGCCTGAAGTAGTGCTGGAAATGGCCGTCATCCAGACGGAGCTCCTGGAGAAGGTGGTTGAATTCTCCGAGCTGTGTCCCCCTCTGAAGGATGTGATGGACCCAGACACGGCAGCGCCTCCGTCGGTTTTGGGCTTTCCAAAGCAGATACAGCGCAGCAATCCTCTCAGTGTAGTCAAGCTCAGCCATGTTGTTCACAACTGGTGATGCTGGATGAAGCGGCTTTTAGGGCAGCGAGTACGCGCGAATGGGGCGAGTTTATTCGCGTGCATTAGAAAATATGAAGCGAGTGAACTCGCTCTATTTGCTTGTACAATTCACGTGAATTAAGCGATCGTTCACGCTTGGTGTGAACACAACATGAGACTACTCCTCTGATCCCACAGTGTTCCAGTTTACAGAAGAGGATTTCAGGCTTTACTGGATCATGTCTGCTTTGGTTGAATTGTATTTTAAATACAGTCAGTTTAAAATCCACTAATAGTGATTAAAAACAGTGGTAGTGACACAGAAATGGTATTTCATTGTTAAAAGGGTCATAAAATCAATTGTTAAATTCATGTAGGGTTAAAAATGGTTAAAAAGACTTAAGTGTTAAAAACAGAATCCTTTAAAAGGGTTTTAAAAGCTTTAAAAACAGTTATTGGGTTGAAAGTACTCTAACTGTGAGGATTTTCCTGTCTAGAGTGGTTTATCTGTGATCTACCTGCTAAGCCTGTCTGAGAAATGCTGCCTGTGATTGATTAGTCATGCCTGCTTGGGTCTGAAGGGGGAGCTGTCGGCCATGATGCCTCATTCTTGCTGAAGCTGCCTGAATGGAAGCATCTTCATTCATATGATCATTTCTCAGGTAATAACTGAATATTTCTTTGTGTTTCTCCTTGAAAAACGTTTGTAAAGATGTTGTGTTTCATTCTGAAGTATTTTCAGCTAAAGTTGAAGTGTTTTGGTGGAGTTATTGACATTTTCCAACTGTAAGTTGAGTGTTTTAAGCTAGTTAGCTTTGTTCTATCTGTTGTGGACATAGCGCCCCTAGAGGTCAGTGTTGGTACACTTCAGTGCGTTTGTGTGTGTGAAACATGCCGCTAAGATATGCAAGAAGACAGAAAGAGAGTGTTTTTGACCTGTTTTATGGATATATTTATAATGTTTAATTTGTGTGAGAAGAACTTCTGCTTTAGTGTTTACCTAAAAACAAGAATATAAGAAACAAGAAGTATAAAAATGTAAGAAAGACGTAAAAGAAGCTGTTTAACAAGGAGACTTTAGTTTATTTACCTGTTTTTATTTTATCTGCTTGTTAAAAGGAGAGTGAAACTAAAGGGAATAGTTTTTGTGAATGATCCAGTGATAAAGAAAATACAAATGCTTCAAACCAGAGCCTTAACCCTCAAGCATCACTTTAATTTACTGCCCTTTAAAGCCCTTAAGGACAAAAATGTACACTTCCAAAAAACTGCTAACTGCTTTTTTTTTTTTGCATAAATCTCTGAAACAGCTTCAGCTGTGCTCATAACTACCAAACATTCAATCATTTTGAGGATTTTAACCCTTTAAATGCCAGTTTGATTACTTCAAGTCAATGTTGTTTTTTTAAGAAAAAAAGTGAAAAACTGTGAAATCTTCCTAAAAGCAAATGTTGGATGGCTGGGGTGTTATTTCTACATCCAGCTTGGACATGTCAATGACTATCCAAAATATTGACTTTAATGCATTTTTAGTTTTTTTGTAGCATCTGATTTGAAATTTACTACCCTTTAAAGCCCTTAAGGACAAAAACGTCCACTTCCAAATAAGCTCTGATGTTAGGCCATGTTCAGTCTAATAATGCACATTTGAACATGATATTTCCTTTACATAAAGTGTGTGTCATTTAAAAAGTCAGAGCTGGACACTCATAATAATGGTTCTGTTTCAGTAAATTACCTTAATAATGATATGAATAATATGAATAATCTTTATTTCAAACTCAAAGTAAGAAGAATGATGTGATGTCAGAGTTTTTCTTTAGTGCTTGTTTCTGTCTGAAGGACTAATGATGAGCAGACTTTGATAAAGAAACTCAGGGACAGATGCTTTTATGGGTTTGATTTTCCTGGAGATCACAAAGCTGCTAAACCCCAATGAAGATTTTTACTGTCAGAATAACTGAAAGTATAAATGTTTAACAAAGCACAGAAAAGAGAATTTAGACAAGTTTACACAGCATTTAACAGAGACACCTGAGTAAATATAAAAGACTTTAACAGACTCAAAATATCCTGATAATAATTAGACTGCATTTATATAGAAAACAGAAGATTAAAGACACGTTAATAAGTCAGACTAAAAGATGTAAACTACAAACCAACTGTATGAATAAAAACAATTATTTCTCTGATCCTTTAAATGAAAGAAGTCACTTTATTCAAAGCTGTCCATTCAGACTGATTCATATTTAAAGGTTCAAGTTAAACAGAGAGTAAGTCAGCAAATAAAAAGCAGAAGAAAATGACATGAAAGGAATAAATGTGATTTGTTGAACAGTCAAAGCTTCTTCTCTGTTTTATTTTCAGCTTTAAAGCAAACAGAGAAAAATGACAGGAAGTTCTTTTAGATTAGATCTGATGATTTTTGGTTCTGTTGATCTCAGCTCTGTGTTAACGACAAGCAGCCACATCAGGACAACACAGTGACCTTCCTCACAGGCTGAGATTAAAACCAGAACATCTGGAAATAACCTGACTGATGTTCTTCATCATCAGGTTTGAGTTTGGTTCCACAGTCACAGAGATCTTCATCATCAGGTTTTAGTTTGGTTCCACAGTCACAGAGATCTTCATCATCAGGTTTTAGTTTGGTTCCACAGTCACAGAGATCTTCATCATCAGGTTCTAGTTTGGTTCCACAGTCACAGAGATCTTCTCTGGTAAAACCTTTATATTCTGCACAGTATAAATGAGTGGAAACATGGTCTCAGTAAAAGTGTGTTTAAAGGTATAGATGTGTGTGTTAGTATCAGGGTCAGAGAACCTCAGCTCTCCTCTGTTACAGTCCAGATTCACTCTGATCCTCTTTGGAGGATTCTTCACTGAGAGAAAAGTTCTTCCATGTAATGATGAGCCTGCTGTGTATTTACCATCATCTAACACTATTCCACATATTCCAGACTCTTTCTTTCCCTTCCTCTGTCCAGACTCTGCTAACACTCCCACTAACCAGCCTTTACTGTCTCCAACCTGGACGTCCCAGCTGTGAGTCCCTGAGTTAAAGCCCTCAGAGCCCAGGACGGACCAGTAATGATCAAACCTCTCTGGATTATCAGGAAGCTGCTGTCTCTTTCCTCCTCTCACAGCGGTCAGATCATCAGACAGGATGAGGTCTGTATGAGCAGTGTTTGGGTCCAGAATGACGGGCGTATAGGAGACCAGGTCCTTCATCTTGGTCCAGATGTTGAAGCCCAGGTTGCCCAGGTGTTTGGCCTGGTCTATCAGAGCTCCTGAGGGCAGCTGTGGATCCTCCAGCAGGGGGCGCTGCTGGACTCTTTCCACTGCAGCCTTGTAGTTTTTCAGGAAGGAGACGTCTTGGGCCGTCAGCTGGTCCTCTGTGGCTCTGACTGTGTGTGAAAGATCTGCTATCTGTGCTCTCAGAGCCTCCATCTGCTCCTTCATCCTCTGTCTCTTCTGCTCCTCTTCCTCCCTCAGTGCACGCAGCCTGGCCTCCTCTTCCTCTGCTAGAAACTGGTGAAGCTTCTTAAACTGCTCCTTAATCTGCCTCTCTGTGTGTCGGGCCTGGACCTCCATGTGGTCCAGAGTTTGATCAAACTTCACTTTAGCTTTTTCACAAACTGTTAACTTCTCCTTTAAGGGCTGCAGAGTTTCCTCAAGTTTCTTCTTGTGTTGTTGAGCAGCTTCATCGATGGGTCTGAATCTGTGGTTGGAGTGTTTTTCTGAATCTCTGCAGACGAGACACACAGGCTCCTGATGGTCCAGACAGAAGAGTTTGAGTTTCTCCTGATGCAGACTGCAGAGATCCTCTGAAGATCTCTGATCTCTCTCCTGTAGAAAAGTTTCACACAGATTCTTTAAAGCAAAGTTCGTCATTATTCCCTCTGAGTGTCTCCTCTTACAAACAGGACACTCCTTGTCCTCCTTCTTCTTCCAGCAGTTCTCCACACACGCTCTACAGAAGCTGTGGCAGCAGGACAGGATGACGGGATCTTTGAAGATGTCCAGGCAGACCGGACAGCTCAGATCCTCCTCTAACTTGGACGCCATTTTGTCTCAGAGTGGAGCTGAAGATAAAACAGAGAAACAGGAAGTCAGTCACCATTAGGGTGTCCATTTCCACAGCATCAAAAAAGAAGACACAAGCAAGAATAATCACAACAAATCTCTGGTGTATTCTAGGGCTGGACCATCTGGGAAAATAATCTGATTACAATTTAACATGTGATTATTCTTCAGGTTCCTTATCTTAGAAACCATTCTATTTTTAACACACAAAGATATTTCCCCCAGAAATTTACATCAAATCACCCAAAATCTGAGAATAAATGTTTACAATTTCTAAAATAATAAATAAGAATTATAAAAGTGCCGCCCACTCAAAAAATAAAATAAAATTCCCAAAAATGTACAAATAAATTCCTCAAATGTTAATAAAATATTCTAAAAAAAAAAATCAAAGCCACCCCCGCCCAAAAAATTCCAATCAACTTCTTAAAAAATTACAAAGACATTTCTCAAATTTTCATGAAATTATCTAAAAGTTTCAAACCTAATTCCCCCAGAAATTTGAATCCAGTTCCCCAAAATTAAAAAAAATGTTAAAAATTTCCCTAAAATACCTACAATTTTCTGAACAAATTTC
Source organism: Cheilinus undulatus (assembly GCF_018320785.1). Classification (NCBI taxonomy): domain Eukaryota; kingdom Metazoa; phylum Chordata; class Actinopteri; order Labriformes; family Labridae; genus Cheilinus; species Cheilinus undulatus. Next base: position 49,284,367 of record NC_054877.1, read on the forward strand.
CAAAGAAATTCAAATCACATTCCTAAAAATCTCAACATAAATTCATCAAATTTCCGCAAAAATATCTAAAAATTTCTGGGCAAATTTTCCCCAAAATTCAAATCAATCTAACAAAAATGTCTGATTGTGATTATTTTCTCCTTTATTGCTAATTTGATCTGAATTGTAATGAAGGCAGTGATGATTTTATGGATTTATTTTGAAGATAAAAATTCAAAAACAAGCAAAGTAGGAAGTTTGTCAGTTATTCTAGAAAATCTTGGCGCTTGAATGTTTTAATGATGTGAAGAGAAAACAGCTGTGCCTCTAAAAATGTATTAAACTGGTGTTTGAAGACATTTAGGATAGAAATATTCCTCCTCTGAGGTTTGAAGGTTGCAGTAGGTCATACTGTGGTTGAATCTACATTCTGATGAATTGCCAAGCCCTAGTGTATTCCCCACTACTGTACACTTTGGTCCATGATACTGATGGGATCAGGGTGCGAATTGTTGAAAACCAGAGGGGGGGGGGCATTTAAAAAAAATAAAAATTAAAAAAACCCTTATCTTAAAACTGGCCTTTAATCAATAGCCAGGCATACACTGTGAGCCTTCAAGCCTATTATCACCTGTTTTTTGTGAGGGCAGTGCGTAGTTTGTGAGGATACAAAACTATATAACCATATAATAATAACCGGGTTAACCAAATAACGATGTTATAACATCTTGTGTACATTTTTTTATATTCGATGGCATGATAAGTCAGCTCCTCCTCCCCGGCCAAGCCGGTGGAAGAGAGAGAGACAAACAGCGCTGCGCACAGAAAATGACTGAAAAAATGACCTAAAAATCAGCTGATCATCTGTCCTAACAGCATTTCTCAGTAGTCAGTGAAAAGTGCAAACAGCACTGTGGACTTCTGTGTTTTTACAGACTGATTCTCGAGGCTATACAGGACTCTAACATGCGCTAAGTGTGCATGGATCAGTTGGTCAGCGGCGTGGATCATCACTGCTCTCTTTGTTATAAACTCTGAACTTATCAGAGCCACATCTGTTGGAACCATGGCTGTAAATAAGTTGTCTGGTCATTATAAGCTATTGACAATCTATTTTGCTCAACACTGAAATAAATTATAAATTCAAAAATTTACATAGACCAGGATGTCGCCGGATAAATTCCAAAGACTCTGATTTTTGCATATCGATGGTTCACCAAGTGTATCTGAAATTATGATAACACAGACAACAGCAGAAGGTTCATGGGTTTCAGATGATGGTTATGGTATTGGTCCTCCTGTTTACTGCATAATGCACGCATGGCCTGCCTCTCTCTCTCATACACACACACACACACACACAATATGACAGCACGTCCAAAGCAAAATGCAAACAGGTTTTTGCAACACAAAGATTCTGGAACTGTCAACAGTTTTATAGTCGCATTGAGTTAACATGCAGACCTATAGCAACTGCATGTACTGAGAACATAGAAAAATAACAGCTTTGCACAATAACGCTAATAACCAGACTATTGCCCAAGTCCCTCCGATCCGAGTCCCAAGCGAGTGTCAAGTCATTTGGTCCAAGTCTCAAGCAAGTCCCAAGTTTTTCCTGTTGTGGGCAAGTCAAGTCAAGTTGAGTCACAGGTTATGTCAAGTCAAGTCCCTCACCGTTGTTCCCCACCATTGGTAATAGTTTGTAGAAATGCAGACATTTGCCATACCCAGGGCTGGTTAGCCATTTTGGTGCTCTAGGGGAACTTACAATTTGGACACGCATGTTGCAGGTGGGAGGGAGAGATGACACACACGCACCAGCAGGTGTTAATGATCAGGAAATCAGGGGGATGGGCAGGTAGGGTGTTAGCAGTCTGATGCAGGGCTCTATCTCTACACTAAGCGCTGTGTGAACGAGGAAAAGAAAACTCCTTTCTTCTAAACGTCCTGCTGGGCTCCCAGTGAGCGTGAGAGAGAGAGAAAGAGAGAGAGAGAGAGAGAGAGAGAGAGAGAGAGAGAGAAGGAGAGAGAGAGAGAGAGAGAGAGAGAGAGAGAGAAAGAGAGAGAGAGAAAGAGAGAGAGAGAGAGAGAGAGAGAGAAAGGGAGAGAGAGAGAGAGAGAGAAGGAGAGAGAGAGAAAGAGAGAGAGAGAGAGAGAGAGAGAGAGAGAGAGAGAGAGAGAGAGAGAGAGAGAGAGAAAGAGAGAGAGAGAGAGAGAGAGAGAGAGAGAGAGAGAGAGAGGGGGGGGGGGGGGACATACTCAAATAAGCATCCCTGCGCTGCCCTGACAGAGAGGGGATGGCAGGTTAATAAGGGGGATGCCACCCCCCCTCATCCCCCCTCAAACCGCCTACCGGGTGTGGGACAATAATAGTAGACGGACCGAGTGTACTGTCAACGGAGCGTTAATAAAGTGAACCTAAGAGTTAAGAGCTTCGTATGTCTCTTGTCTGGCTCTTCATACAATGCCTGAGCATGACATGTTACAATCACAGCGCATGCGTGCTGCCAGCCTGCCAGTGCTTCTCGCTCACATGAAAAAAGGAGCCTGGCGTAACCTGCTAGAGCGCGTGGCGTGCACACAGACACAGAAAACATACAATGAAAAAAAACATGCTACAATTTTTCCGACTCATGTTTTCTCAAGTTGAGTCGAGTCTGGAGTCATTGTCTCCCAAGTCTGAGTCGAGTCTCAAGTTTTTACCTCCCAAGTCCAAGTCAGTTGCAAGTTGCAAGTCATCAAATTAGCGACTCGAGTCCAACTGTCTGCTGATAACCTCATTTAAAACTGTACAGCAGGTATGGAGAACACCGACAGCAGCTCTCTGCCATAGGAGCATCACTGTAGGACATCAGGCTAGTTTGATCAGAGGCGGTCACAGGTGAAATGACCTACCTTTACACGGTCACTCAGCTTACACACCCTCACCAGGAAGTCCTCTGTACAGTTCCTGTGAAGTCCGTTGTGTCTCTTTAGGTCCATTAAACTGTTAAATGGTGGTTTTTAAATCAGTTTGAAGGATGCCAGTCTTCGCTCTTGTGGAGCAGGTATGATTTTGCTGCTGCAGCCGTTTAGGGTCAAAAATCGGGTTTTCATGCAGCGTTTCATTTTACCAGCTCAAGACTTCACTGGACTGGATGGTGGTTTATGAAAGGGTTAGCTTCTGATCGGTGATGTTTCTTCTCGCTGAGTTTCAGATCAGATTTCTGTTCGATCAGAACATGGGTTTAAAAGCGGCACCTGTCCGATCACTAGTTAGCAGCTGCAGCTGCGGCGTTTGAGCATCAGGATTCCCACAAACATTCACTGTTGATATAAATCTCAGAAACTTCTCTCCTCGCTCCAGAAGTCCTTGCTCCTGTAGTAATGTCCTTTTTGTGCTCGCATGTAGATAACTTTGGGTGTTTGGACACGCTGCTGTTACAGCTTTGCAGACTACCGCCCGGTGAGTTTGAGTCAGTACACCGGGCTGCCATTGGCTCAGAGTCGACACAGGAGGCGGGGATTGGATGAGGCTGAGAGTGCTGATTGATTGACTTGTCTGTCAGCTACTCATTGTACTTAAAGAAGCAGACTGTACCAAGCAGGAAGAGCTGTAATAAGTTAGTATGTATAATTTCACGTGCGTCATATCCCCACGCCACTGCGCTGCGATGGGCAAATGCGGGTGCGCCAGCGGTGCGTAAGCGTGCCCATGGCCCAGCGTTCAGTCGGAGCAGAGGCAGGGTTCAAATGTATCCCCACCGGGGATGGAAAATTTATCATCAGAGGGAGGATATCAGAATCCCCCCATCCCCCAACCCTGGATGGTATGATACAGTGGTTCTGAGATCCTCCACTCACTGAAGGACAGTTGGATCCAGGACCAGCCCTGGCCAAAGACCCTAAGCAGACTCTGATCTGAGACCCCCCACTACGGCCCAAACATTCTCACTGAACAATCCTCAAAAGTATCTTAGAATAACTAAGGATATTACAATTACAGTTACTTTATTTATATATATTATATGTTATTATATTTATTCATATTACTGCAATCATGACACATAGAAAGGCTTTGACATTTAGCCCCACTTAGTCTCATGATAAAGACAGTTCTTAGTAAAATCATCATTGATTTAATGATCGGATTGTTGCAATAATGAGGATATTTTTCATTTCCATCTTTCTGCCTCCAAAGGAAGACAGAAAAGCTGGGACAAGGCATTCACATTCAGACTGACAGGCCTAAAGTCAAACATGCGGCCACTCTACTCACTTCCCCTACAGTTACTTTCACTTTGATTCTTTAAACTCTCCTTCAGTTTGTGGATTCATACCTGGTTAAAGTGGTGGTATTCCCAGTATAACCAGTATAACCAGTATAACCAGTGTCCTGGGTTCTGTCTTCTTTCAGGCAGGTTTTATCCTGTAGGTTTGTCTCTCCGTGTCTCTTCTGACTGAGCAGAACTAACCACCAGTTTCCTGGTTTTTCTCTAGTGAACTGGGGGGGGGGCTTCCTTCAGAACAGGAAGAGAGAGAGAGGGTCCGTCTGAGAAATGAGTCCCTCAGTGGTTTCCTCTCCATGTTTCCTTGACCTCAGTGAAAAGTTGAGAGTCAGAGGAGAGGAGAAGAAGCAGAGAGACGAGTGAATGATCGTCAAACACAGATCTGATTCACAACAGAACAGACACAGCAGATCAGGTATTAAACTGAGATTTTAACATTTCAGGAAAAATATGAGCTCATTTTGAATTTGATGGCAGCAACACATCTCAAAAAAGTAGGGACAGGGCGACAGAAGGCTGGAAAAGTAAGAGGTAGTGATGAAAACCAGCTGGAGGAGGACCTACCTGAGGAGATCAGGTGTGCAGAAACAGTCTCTTCTTCTGAGTCACTTCTTCAAACTCATTTTTATAGACTTGCTTTTATGTGATTTCTTCTTCCTCCTTCATCGTCTTTCTACCTTTTTTATCTCTGTTGTCATTATTGCTAGAGTTATTGCAGTTATTATTGTGACTATTATTATTACTACTACCTCTGATCTTAACATGCTTTAATTCCTTCACTCCTGGTATTTGTGTTGAATGTCTCTTACTTCTCTTACTGATTTTATTTCCTAGAACCATGGTCTTGATTTTTATTCAGACTGGTCTTACTGGTTTTTGCTTTTACCCCCTTGATGCTTGTATCACTTTAGTGCTTCCTGTCCTCTTACTTCTTTCTTTTAAATGTATTTTTCTTTATAATTTTACCTCTTAATGTTCTCGTTGCTTCTCTTTTAATTGCTGTATGAAATCTTCTGTCCTGGTCTCAGCTGGATGGCCTAAAACTCTGACATAATAAAAATAACAATATCAGAAACACCAGACACAAATCACTCCTAAAAAATCTGCCCATACCAAAAATGACTAAGCAATGCAAAAGTGCAAATGAGCTATAATAGAAAGAGCAAGCTAAAGGCTAGTTAGCATTCAGTAAGTAAAGAACACTGGGCTAAACGAGACCTGGACTCTTTTACTCTTTTAGTCTAGGAGCCCTGAAACAATGGCGTGAGGCCAAACCCTCAACCTGGCCCTGAAGTTAGAACCATCCAGAACACTTCAGCCCTCCTGTCTGTTCTAGATGGACCTCACCCCAGCCATCTTGTAGTTTTTACAAAACTACAAGATGATTCTGATTGGCTAAGCTCAGGTGTCCAAACCGTGCAACAACACGGTAGGTTAAAACAGAAAAAAAAACAGACAGGAAGTCCACCAGCTCAATCTTTATTTCAAAATAAGGCATTTTTGATGGTCCCAAATGACTTTAACCTATCATATATTTGTAAACAAAAATCTGTGATATACTTTTTTTTTTTTTTTTCAAGAAAATGGAATCACACTGAGCACGCCCAACATCTGATCATAATGCCCCCTACTGGCAACAGGAAGTGGCACAAATGCTCATATCTTCATTCCTCTTATTGTGCTGAGCTCTGATTTTAAAGAAAGACCTCAATAATTGGCCAAATACAGGCATGTTTCACTGAAGGATGTCTCAGTGGCCATGGCGAGCATTTCAGTATCTCGCCAGTTTGACAGGAAGTAGGTGCCATACCAAATATCTGATCACCATTCAAAGAGGGGCAGCCGTGGTTCTGAGGTAAACCGGAGCAGCTCACTGTAAGAAAACAGGAAGACATGAGATCTCTGAAGCAGGAAGGGCTCCTGGGCACCTGTCATGGAAGACACATCCTTCTCCACAGGCAGGACGCCACTAACTGAGTGGGAAACTTCACTCATGGTGCTAAACCACATGTGACTGTAACACCAGGAACATGAGCAAAAGCATTTTCAGTGATTACTTTAAAAACAGACATCATAACACATTTAAAACATTTTTTTCACTTTTAGACCAGAATGATACCCAAGGGCAGTGATACTCAACGTGTGGCTCTTTTGTGATGACTTGTGGCTCTTTTGTGATGACTTGTGGCTCTTTTGTGATGACTTGTGGCTCTTTTGTGATGACTTGTGGCTCTTTTGTGATGACTTGTGGCTCTTTTGTGATGACGTGTGGCTCTTTTGTGATGACTTGTGGCTCTTTTGTGATGACTTGTGGCTCTTTTGTGATGACTTGTGGCTCTTTTGTGATGACTTGTGGCTCTTTTGTGTCTTAATCTGAAATATTTTTCCCCCAGAAAACCTTAAAAAGGGAAACTTTGACCTCAGAAATGATCCATTGCAGGTCCCATTAATTAGTATGTTTCCCACACTTATACAGTTGGCTTTAATTGAAAAAAAAAATTGGAAGCCTGTATTTTTGTTTGTATATTTTCATTGGCCTGATTTTCAGTTTTCTGCCCCTTCATGCCCCTTTTAAGCCATTTTTGCTGCTTTTACCCACTTTTTGCCAGTTTCTGCCATTTTTCCCCACTTTTGTTCTGTTTTTGTTCTTTTTGTCCAGTTGTTGCCACGTTTGTCCTGCCTTTTCCAATTTGCATTTTTTTCCACTTTTTGGCCATTTTTTGCAGCTTTCTACCAGATAAGCTTCCCCTTCCATTCAATGTCCCTTTTTTTCTTTTTTTCCCCATTTTCCCAACTTTTTGCTACTTTTTGACCATTTGAGTCAATTTTCACTCATGCATTTTTTTCTGCTTTTGACCATTTTGGACACTTGTGACTCATTTTCTGTCACTTTTCATGCATTTCTGCCACTTCAGCCCATTTTTTTCTCCACTTAGATTGTGGCTCTTGCAGAGGTATTCTTCAACAATTTGGCTCTTTAGTTGAGCAGGGTTGAGTAATGCTGCCCAAGGGCATGCTGGAAAAAACGGCCCATGTTTTTATCCAGTGCAGTTTTTCTCATTGCAGCTGCATTTATATTTGGAAAACCTGATTGTTAGAAATGCATTTCCATCTTCTTTGATAAATCAACCACTTGAGTTATTTTTAAAGTGAGTCTTTAAGCGTCCAGTGAAAGGAAGAGCTTCTGGAGTACCCTCAGTTTATTAGTTCCACCCACTCACCTAGGAGTTCTGATATTCAGCCCAGAGACGTCAGCATCCTAGCTAACAGTGCTAACATTAGCTAATGCTCTGTAGACCTTTGCATCATTACTGTACAGTTTAGCATTTCAAAGTGAAAATGTTTATTTATTTGACTTTAGTCACTTAGAAACGTCACTAATGATAACCATCATCCTCAACATTTCTGTCCCACAGTCACAGAGATCTTCTCTGGTAAAACCTTCACACCGTCCCCAGTATTAATGAGGGGAAACATCCTCTCAGTGAAAGTGTGTTTAAAGGTATAGATGTGTGTGTTAGTATCAGGATCAGAGAACCACAGCTCTCCTCTGTTCCAGTCCAGATTCACTCTGATCCTCTTTGACTGATGCTCCACTGAGAAAACCGTGTTAGATTGAGGTGTGTCGGCTCCGTATTCACCATCATCACACCCTATTCCCCATAATCCAGTCTCTATGTACCCCCTTCTCTGGACGGACTCTGCTAACACACCCAGGAACCAGTTTGTACTGCCTCCAACCTGGACGTCCCAGCTGTGAGTCCCTGAGTTAAAGCCCTCAGAGCCCAGGACAGAGAAACAAGGAGAAATCCTCTCTGGATTCTCAGGAAGCTGCTGCATCTCTACCCAGCTCACAGCAGTCAGATCATCAGACAGGATTAGGTACGGACCACCAGAGTTTGGGTCCAGAATGACGGGTGTGTAGGAGACCAGGTCCTTCATCTTGGTCCAGATGTTGAAGCCCAGGTTGCCCAGGTGTTTGGCCTGGTCTATCAGAGCTCCTGAGGGCAGCTGTGGCTCCTCCAGCAGGGGGCGCTGCTGGACTCTCTCCACTGCAGCCTTGTAGTTTTTCAGGAAGGAGACGTCTTGGGCCGTCAGCTGGTCCTCTGTGGCTCTGACTGTGTGTGAAAGATCTGCTATCTGTGCTCTCAGAGCCTCCATCTGCTCCTTCATCCTCTGTGCCTTCTGCTCCTCTTCCTCCCTCAGTGCACGCAGCCTGGCCTCCTCTTCCTCTGCTAGAAACTGGTGAAGCTTCTTAAACTGCTCCTTAATCTGCCTCTCTGTGTGTCGGGCCTGGACCTCCATGTGGTCCAGAGTTTGATCAAACTTCACTTTAACATCTTTTAGAGCCACTAACTTCTTCTTAAGGGGCTGCAGAATTTCCTGGAGTCTCTTCTTGTATCGTTGACCAGCTTCATCGATGGACATAAATTTGCTCTTGATGTGTTTTTTTGAGCCTCTGCAGGCGACACACTCCGGCTCACGATGTTTAAGACAGAAGAGTTTGAGTGTCTCCTGATGCAGACTGCAGAGATCCTCTGAAGATCTCTGATCTCTCTCCTGTAGAAAAGTCTCACACAGATTCTTTAAAGCAAAGTTCCTCATTATTCCCTCTGACTGTCTCCTCTTACAGACAGGACACTCCTTGTCCTCCTTCTCCTTCCAGCAGTTCTCCACACACGCTCTACAGAAGCTGTGGCAGCAGGACAGGATGACGGGATCTTTAAAGATGTCCAGGCAGACCGGACAGCTCAGATCCTCCTCTGATTTAGATGCCATGTAGCTGGGAACACAGCAGGCTGATAGAAATCCTCTCTGAAAGTTAGTTTCACTTTGATTCTGTTCTGAAACTCTGGATCAGTTCATGATTCAGTCCCTCTTTAAATTCTCAGCATTCCCAGTTTTCCCTGTGCTCCTTCCGTCTGTCCTCTCTCAGTAAAGCCGTGTTGTTTTCCTCCGTGTGCTGGTGTGTCAGCGTGTCTCTTATAGCACCGTCACAGACTGTTTCCTGGTTTGTCTGAGGTGAGGGGGCGGAGCTTCTACAGAGGAACACAGCATACAGTCTCATATTTCTTCCCATGGTGCAGTCTGAGAGGGAATCCCTCTTTTAGTGTCACTGCAGCGCTGTGGAGCTCTAGATCTCAGTAAGATGTTCAGTAAACGGTCTCATAGTGTCAGTGAGACCATGATTGAGGAGTCTGAGTCTGCCTGAAGGTTTAAGAACACCTGGAAGGTTGAATGTCACTAACTATTAACATTGATCATGTGCAGCCTTATTAACAGGAGGAATGATTTTAAATCATTTCAATGCTGATTTAGAGTAGAGGCACATCCAGGGTGTCTTTAACAAGGTGCTTACAGAATTAGTAGGGCCCCTGATAAACCCAGAGAATGGCCCCTAATAAACCCAGAGAATGGCCCCTGATAGACCCAGAGAATGGACCCTGATAAACCCAGAGAATGGACCCTGATAGACCCAGAGAATGGCCCCTGATAAACCAGAGAATGGCCCCTGATAAACCAGAGAATGGACCCTGATAAACCAGAGAATGGACCCTGATAAACCAGAGAATGGACCCTGATAAACCAGAGAATGGACCCTGATAAACCCAGAGAATGGACCCTGATAAACCAGAGAATGGACCCTGATAAACCAGAGAATGGACCCTGATAAACCCAGAGAATGGACCCTGATAAACCCAGAGAATGGACCCTGATAAACCAGAGAATGGACCCTGATAAACCCAGAGAATGGACCCTGATAAACCAGAGAATGGCCCCTGATAAACCCAGAGAATGGCCCCTGATAAACCAGAGAATGGACCCTGATAAACCCAGAGAATGGACCCTGATAAACCCAGAGAATGGACCCTGATAAACCCAGAGAATGGACCCTGATAAACCCAGAGAATGGACCCTGATAAACCAGAGAATGGACCCTGATAAACCCAGAGAATGGACCCTGATAAACCCAGAGAATGGACCCTGATAAACCAGAGAATGGACCCTGATAAACCAGAGAATGGCCCCTGATAAACCAGAGAATGGACCCTGATAAACCCAGAGAATGGACCCTGATAAACCCAGAGAATGGCCCCTGATAGACCCAGAGAATGGACCCTGATAAACCAGAGAATGGACCCTGATAAACCCAGAGAATGGACCCTGATAAACCCAGAGAATGGACCCTGATAAACCCAGAGAATGGCCCCTGATAGACCCAGAGAATGGACCCTGATAAACCCAGAGAATGGACCCTGATAGACCCAGAGAATGGACCCTGATAAACCCAGAGAATGGCCCCTGATAAACCCAGAGAATGGACCCTGATAAACCCAGAGAATGGACCCTGATAAACCCAGAGAACGGCCCCTGATAAACCCAGAAAATGGACCCTGATAAACCCAGAGAATGGACCCTGATAAACCCAGAGAACGGCCCCTGATAAACCCAGAGAATGGACCCTGATAAACCCAGAGAATGGACCCTGATAAACCCAGAGAACGGCCCCTGATAAACCAGAGAATGGACCCTGATAAACCCAGAGAATGGACCCTGATAAACCCAGAGAATGGACCCTGATAAACCCAGAGAATGGACCCTGATAAACCCAGAGAATGGACCCTGATAAACCCAGAGAATGGACCCTGAAAAACCAGAGAATGGACCCTGATAAACCCAGAGAATGGACCCTGATAAACCCAGAGAATGGACCCTGATAGACCCAGAGAATGGACCCTGATAGACCCAGAGAATGGACCCTGATAAACCCAGAGAATGGACCCTGATAAACCCAGAGAAGGGACCCTGATAAACCAGAGAATGGCCCCTGATAAACCCAGAGAATGGACCCTGATAAACCCAGAGAATGGACCCTGATAAACCCAGAGAATGGACCCTGATAAACCCAGAGAATGGACCCTGATAAACCCAGAGAATGGACCCTGATAAACCCAGAGAATGGACCCTGATAGACCCAGAGAATGGACCCTGATAAACCCAGAGAATGGACCCTGATAAACCCAGAGAATGGACCCTGATAAACCAGAGAATGGCCCCTGATAAACCCAGAGAATGGACCCTGATAAACCAGAGAATGGCCCCTGATAAACCCAGAGAATGGACCCTGATAAACCCAGAGAATGGCCCCTGATAAACCCAGAGAATGGCCCCTGATAAACCCAGAGAATGGCCCCTGATAAACCCAGAGAATGGACCCTGATAAACCCAGAGAATGGACCCTGATAAACCAGAGAATGGCCCCTGATAAACCCAGAGAATGGCCCCTGATAAACCAGAGAATGGACCCTGATAAACCCAGAGAATGGCCCCTGATAGACCCAGAGAATGGACCCTGATAAACCCAGAGAATGGACCCTGATAAACCCAGAGAATGGCCCCTGATAGACCCAGAGAATGGACCCTGATAAACCAGAGAATGGACCCTGATAAACCCAGAGAATGGCCCCTGATAGACCCAGAGAATGGACCCTGATAAACCAGAGAATGGACCCTGATAAACCAGAGAATGGCCCCTGATAAACCCAGAGAATGGACCCTGATAAACCCAGAGAATGGACCCTGATAAACCCAGAGAATGGACCCTGATAGACCCAGAGAATGGACCCTGATAAACCAGAGAATGGACCCTGATAAACCCAGAGAATGGACCCTGATAAACCCAGAGAATGGACCCTGATAAACCCAGAGAATGGCCCCTGATAGACCCAGAGAATGGACCCTGATAAACCCAGAGAATGGCCCCTGATAGACCCAGAGAATGGACCCTGATAAACCCAGAGAATGGACCCTGATAAACCCAGAGAATGGCCCCTGATAAACCCAGAGAATGGACCCTGATAAACCCAGAGAATGGACCCTGATAAACCCAGAGAACGGCCCCTGATAAACCCAGAGAATGGACCCTGATAAACCCAGAGAATGGACCCTGATAAACCCAGAGAACGGCCCCTGATAAACCCAGAGAATGGACCCTGATAAACCCAGAGAATGGACCCTGATAAACCCAGAGAATGGACCCTGATAAACCCAGAGATCGGCCCCTGATAAACCCAGAGAATGGACCCTGATAAACCCAGAGAATGGACCCTGATAAACCCAGAGAATGGACCCTGATAAACCCAGAGAATGGCCCCTGATATACCCAGAGAATGGACCCTGATAAACCAGAGAATGGACCCTGATAAACCCAGAGAATGGACCCTGATAAACCCAGAGAATGGACCCTGATAAACCCAGAGAATGGACCCTGATAAACCCAGAGAATGGCCCCTGATAGACCCAGAGAATGGACCCTGATAAACCAGAGAATGGACCCTGATAAACCCAGAGAATGGACCCTGATAAACCCAGAGAATGGACCCTGATAAACCCAGAGAATGGACCCTGATAAACCCAGAGAATGGACCCTGATAAACCCAGAGAACGGCCCCTGATAAACCCAGAGAATGGACCCTGATAAACCCAGAGAATGGACCCTGATAAACCCAGAGAATGGACCCTGATAAACCCAGAGAATGGCCCCTGATAGACCCAGAAAATGGACCCTGATAAACCCAGAGAATGGCCCCTGATGGACCCAGAGAATGGACCCTGATAGACCCAGAGGCTTTGCCAGGGGCCATTCTCTGGGTTTGTCTGGAAATGAGAATATGGCAGCGGTTTAATGAGTAAACCTCCAGGTGATAATAAGAATTACCTTTATCTGCAGTAAAAAGGCTTCTACTCCAGAAAAATAAATTTAAGTTTTTTGTTTTCGTTAATACTCCTTATAATGTTTTTACTGAACCAAGTCATCAGTTCAAAACCAGAAGTAAACAGCAGGGATTGGTGTGTACATGTCATTTTATTGTTTTGGTTGAGAGCCCCCTACTGGTGGGATTTTACAGATGTGGTTGTAACTATTATCTGTAATGTGTCTTATTAATTTTATTTTATTTCAAGTCAATGTTTCTACATTTCACAAGGTTTTTTAGTGTTTCACTGAATATTTTTATTATTCATTCAATATTTCTGGATTTTTTCTTTTATTTGGGAAATACATGTTCCACTGAAAAATTGTTTTGTTTTCTGATTTTTTTTTTTTAAATAATTTATGATTATTTTATTTCATTCCACAGGATTTTTCATGTTTTATTCAATCACAGAATATTTACTTGCTGTTAGAATACAACCCTGCTTTTATTTTGAAAGATTTTCTGGAACTTCCTGTAGACAGGCCACTCCGGCCCTCCACCTCAGTAAATGTGGCCCAGAGAAAATGTCAGCTATCAGTAAATGATAAACCTGAAGAAAACAGTCACATCTACCATGAAAGCATGAAGACAGAGACATTTCTCAGGACCTTTTGCTGCTGGTATGTTATTCTATTGTCTTTATTCAAACAACTTTAAACCTTTTAATTTTCTTTTGAATAAAATAAATATATTCAATTCTTTCAAATCAAATTTTTACATTGAAATACATTTATTCACCTCTGAAGTTTTTATTTATGTTATTTTATTTTCTTGTTTGCTATTCTTTGTTTTTTTTTAATTGATTTTAATTCATTATTCATGTTCTTATGTGTTTGATATTTATTCTTTTGGTTTTTGTTTTCATTAAAATTTGGAATTTAATCATTAAATTCTTAATTTTGTTTATTTGTATTGTTATTCCAATTTTTTAAATTTCATTTTATTTTAATTTAATCTATTTTTTTTGTATAAAATTTCCATGTGTTCACTTTTTTTTTTAATTTTCACAATTTGATTTTCGATCATTTTTAAAAAAAAATTTCATTCAAGCATTTAAAATGTATTGATTCTCTGTTTCTCTTATTTTAAATTTTATTTCATTTTTTATTAGAATTATTTTAAGATGTACAATAATATTATTCTTTTCATTTTTATTTGTAAAATTTAGTTACTTTTTCTTTTTAGGAGATTAAATTGCTGCAACTGTTTTTATTTTCAAAAATCTATGCATCACTAAATGCACTTGTAAACAACATGCTAGTGAAATGCTGAGTATCATGTTTATGGCATTAAAGAGGCAGCTAGAAGCTGATTTCAGTCTGTGTAAATCTCATGAAAAAAAAACTATTTTTACTTGAACTTGAGTTCAAAATCTTAAATGTTGGTATAATAAATGATCATGAAAGTGACATATTCTTTTATTCTTTTATTCTTTTTTTTTTTTTTTTGGGGTGAATTATTAGTAATCAGGGGTTGAAAATATCCAGCTATCTGTAACTGTTGGACTCTGTGGCATTGACAATAAAATAATGTGGTCTTTTTGGTAACTAGAGCTGTTCTTTCCTGGCCTTTGGGGGAAAAAACATTTGATTTATCCTATTATCAAAATAAGTCACCCTTTTTCTGACTGTTTGCATGAGAATTAGCCTTTAACTTGACGATATTATTTTATAAAAAACTAAAATAATAGTTGCTTGTTTGAAAAACACGCTGATAATGTTATTCTTCAAACACAGACTATTCTAGAATATATTCATTAAGAGTTATGAGGTTTATCTTTGAGTTTCGCGGTTTTAAACGGGGGAAGCACGGAGCTTTATTGTGAAACTCCTCACAGGAAGTCACCGTGTGTAGCTCAGAGGCGTAGCCAGGTTAACTTGACTTCGTAACATCTCGGGGCGGCTCGGCTCGGCTCGGTTTGTTTTCCTCCCGCCCTCCAGCGGAGCGGAGCGACATGAAAAGCGGAGCTGACGGTGCCGGACCGAGCGGAGACACCGAGCAGCGGAGCCGGGCTGTGGTGGACCTCTGCCGGCTGCAGCTGCTGACCGAGTCCCGCTGAACGGAGGCGGACCGATCCGAGATCTGCGGAGCACACCGAGTCCGAGACATGTACCAGGTCCAGGTGAGCCTCAGACACAGCTGCACAGCCTCCGGGCTGACACGAACATCCAGGTACCCCACGAACACCTGCATTACCGGGGGAAGAGCTCCGGGAACAAACGGTCACGGTTTTACAGGATGAAACCAGGACCAGGCTGCTGCACGTGCAGATCCACCTGGTCTGCAGGTGATTCTGGACTCCATGGTTGTGAAACAGAAGAACTCAAAAGGGAGATTTTGTTCAGTCAAACATGTTTTAATACGTGATTTAATTCCCTCTGCAGTCTCAGGATGCTGGTTTTATTTCTAGCTGATGAGCGATATTCACTGACATTGTTTATATCCGGTGTGTGCACACGTTTATTTTAGTAAAGAACTCCCTGTTTTTGCTGTAGTAGTATTTATCTTTTCATTTTATTTTGAAAGTCTGCGCCAGAAAGAGACAAACAGCTGATCCCAGAACAGTCCGAGCAGAGAAAACTTGGGGCTCCGCAGATCCTGAGACAGAGCAACGATTTTACACACCGACACAATATCACCTAAAAAGACTAAAATCTCTGATTATACTAAATATAAAACCATATAACACTGATATGTTCATAATATCACTGATTATACTAAATATAAAACCATATAATACTGATATGTTCATAATATCACTGATTATATTAAATATAAAACCATATAACACTGATATGTTCATAAAATCACTGATTATATTAAATATAAAACCAAATAACACTGATATGTTCATAAAATCACTGATTATATTAAATATAAAACCAAATAACACTGATATGTTCAGACTAAAATCACTGATGATATTAAACATAAAACAAAGTGATACTGAAGAAGATCACTGGAAAAAAAAGGAGGAATTCAGAGATTGAAGTCAGATTTTTGAGATTGAAGTTTGAATTCAGAGATTGTAGCAGTGATTTTTCTTTGTCAGTAGTATTATAGCATTACAGTCAGTAGTATTATAGCATTACAGTCAGTAGTATTATAGCATTACAGTCAGTAGTATTATAGCATTACAGTCAGTAGTATTATAATATATGCTAATGCTAGCGGCTAATGCTAGCAGCTAATGCTCTGTTCGTCATTAGGATGAAAACGCTAAAATGACTAATATGATCCTTTGAGATAAAATCAAGGACTTTTTTTCTCTCTGCTGGATCTTTGCAGGGAAAGTTTGGCGAACGCCGTGTTAGCAGACGTGCCGTAGCCTCTCAGCGCTGAGGCGTCGTCTTCCTCTTCTTCTCTGGGGCTTAATGATGAGTCAGTGGCGCCACCTACTGTTTCGAATGTGTAGTCAAGTTAGAAAGAACAAAAACCAAAGGCCTTTATTGATGGAGTTTCTGATTTAACCCATAAGAGGTCTTTGGGACATTTTATGCCATTCAGTTTTATTATTTTCCAAACTTTTTGGCTGTGTTGAATGAGTAGAGCTCAAATTTGCCAGAGGACATTCATTAAAAAATGTTTCTAAAATGAATTTTAAAAAATGAGTTCCTTAAATTAGCCTAAAATGGCTAAGCTACAGAAAAAATGACACATTTCCTCCTAAGGACCAAAAATGTCCCGTTAAAAACCACTGAAAATGACATTTTTGATCCCTCATTTATCTCTACATAAACTGGTGTATTCCTTTACGTTAAGATGTCGTTTTGGACAGCCAGCTTTAATTTTACATTTTTATATTTTTCCACCAGATGGCGCTATGTTTTCCCATTCTAAGCATGCTGCTAAATTTCACACTTTTCACTGTTTTCTGTGAGGGTGCCTGGCTACTGAACGATACGTGTGTAACTACTGATGTTGGATAATGGAGTGTAAAAAAGTGTGTGGGTATTTTATCAAGTTTTGTGATTTTTGTTCAATTAGAAACAGTTGAGTTGTGTAAACCTGCTGGCTTTTAAAGGGTTAAAATCCACAAAAATCATTCATGTTTGTTTATTTCAGACTGAAATGAAAGAATGAAAGAGTATTTGAAATACAGCAAAAAGACATGTAAACAGGAAAAACCTCCAAACATTAAAATGCCTTTTCTCTCAGCATGGCCACATGCACACCTTAAAAACACACTCCCATATCGACATTCACAATGACGTTCCTGTTCAAAGATGAGGCTGATGATTCAAACTGATCCGGTAGGATTGGTCCAGAATAAGAGGGAGGAGCTAGAAATGTGGTCAAACAGAGAAGGTTAAGCCTGTCTGTGAGAATTGATCCTCTCTATTGATTGTTAGGTTTTATATGTTCACTTATAGATCTACAGCTTTCATGCGTTTGCTTATTGACCCTCAGTGGTCTGTGGCTGTGAGCCATGCCCTGGTCTTGGTGAGCCGTGCTCTGGTCTTGCAGCTCGTCGTGGTCTCAGCGTCATAAAGCAGATTTACGGTTCAGTCCCGGTGAAATAACGGCTGCTGCTCCCGTCACATCACGCTCTAAATTTTCTAAACGACTCGCTCAGACTCTGCAGAGAAACATGGACAGGAAACGTGTTTGAGACTGAACCTGGACTGATCCTGAACCAGGACTCTGTCAGCCTCAAAGATCATGAGTTTAGAATTTTAAATTATTCCTGATGGAGTCACTGCAGCATCCATTCAGTCTCTTTATTGCCATTAAATCCCAGTAAAACCTTTTATTTAGGCCCACAGCAGTGCTGAATGAGGTCTTTTATTTCTGCAGTTGATCTGATGATGTGGTCCTCAGAGTCAGTGATGTGGTCCTCAGAGTCAGTGATGTGGCCCTCAGAGTCTGTGATGTGGCCCTCAGAGTCAGTGATGTGGCCCTCAGAGTCTGTGATGTGGCCCTCAGAGTCTGTGATGTGGCCCTCAGAGTCTGTGATGTGGTCCTCAGTCTGTGATGTGGTCCTCAGTCTGTGATGTGGCCCTCAGTCTGTGATGTGGTCCTCAGTCTGTGATGTGGCCCTCAGAGTCTGTGATGTGGTCTTCAGAGTCTGTAATGTGGTCCTCAGACAGGACCTACTTTATTTTTTCAATGTGAATATTTTGAATATTTTTTGTTACAGAATGATTGTTTCACCCTTTCGTACTAAGGGATGGGGGTTCAGGTAAACAGGAAGTGACCTCACCAGGTGTCCTCCTGCTGTTTGAATGGAGACATGATTGTTTGAACAGGAGCCTGTTTATGACCACCATGTTTGATCATCTTAACAACAGAGTGGTCAGAGTCACTACAGTGAAACCTGGACATGAAGTACCAGTCTCTGGTTAAAAACATCTAAAAGATCAGTTATTAAAGCCAGAAGACTCTGATTTATCATCACTAACTCAGCTTTAGCTCCTATGAAGAACTGCAGCAATAATCCAGACAAAAGCAGCCCAAAGAAGGCCAACATGTCCTGATCATTCCCTCTCTCTGGATGATTGTAAGTGCTTTTATCTAGATTAACATTGTATTTTGATCTCGAAGCTTTCGGACCCCGATCACAGACAATAATGGCACTAAATGCTGAGAGCTTTAAACACGGGGATGGATCAGAGCTGCCGCCAGCTACAAAGCACCTGATTGGACGTTTGAAGACAAATGTGACTTTGATGTGCCGCAGAGAAGTGCAGATGAAACAGAAAATGAGACGCAGCAGGAATCAGACACAACAAACAGAGCTGAGACAGGAGCAAGCCACGGCTCTCTATACATCTGGAAATGATCCTTTATACTCATTATTATCACAAAAACATCATATTTACAGCTGATATAGACTGATATTTACAGCTGATATAGACTGATATTTACAGCTGATATAGACTGATATTTACAGCTGATATAGACTGATATTTACATCTGATATAGACTGATATTAACAGCTGATATAGACTGATATTTACAGCTGATATAGACTGATATTGACAGCTGATATAGACTGATATTTACAGCTGATATAGACTGATATTTACAGCTGATATAGACTGATATTGACAGCTGATATAGACTGATATTTACAGCTGATATAGACTGATATTTACAGCTGATATAGACTGATATTTACAGCTGATATAGACTGATATTTACAGCTGATATAGACTGATATTTACATCTGATATAGACTGATATTAACAGCTGATATAGACTGATATTTACAGCTGATATAGACTGATATTTACAGCTGATATAGACTGATATTTACAGCTGATATAGACTGATATTTACAGCTGATATAGACTGATATTTACATCTGATATAGACTGATATTAACAGCTGATATAGACTGATATTTACAGCTGATATAGACTGATATTGACAGCTGATATAGACTGATATTTACAGCTGATATAGACTGATATTTACAGCTGATATAGACTGATATTTACATCTGACATAGACTGATATTTACAGCTGATATAGACTGATATTTACATCTGACATAGACTGATATTTACAGCTGATATAGACTGATATTTACAGCTGATATAGACTGATATTTACAGCTGATACAGACTGAGGGTTGCTGCTGGTCAGATTAGGGGTGCTGGTCTCTGACTGTAGACCAGTTGAGATGTACCCCTCTAAGATTTCAGTCTGGGTTTAAATCCATCCTGTGGCTCCTTCCCCACATGTCAGTCCACTCCCTCTCCTCATTTCCTCCCCTGTCTTATAAAGACTTAAAGTCCAAAAATAAATCAGTCCTAAACCACCTCTAAAGTCCTGTTTATGATGTGTGTGTTGGAGTTCTTGAACGCCTCTTGAAGAAGAGAAATCTTGAAATAGTTTCAGGTGAACACACAGCTGAGGTGTCCAGTTGAGAGCAGCTGTGACCTATAGTAACCTCTGCTGTCTCTCTGTTACACAACGAAGCCGTTAAAGTTTGATGAAGCGTTCAGACCTGCTGCTCTTGTTTCATAACGGCGCTCAGAGAGACTCCAAAGACACGGCGACCCTGGGGTGTTCATTTTAATATCACACGCTTTCCTCTGTAGAAATCCTCTTCATGCGAGAGTTAGACACGCCTCCATCACTCTTTCCTCTTCATGTTAGAGTTAGACACGCCTCCATCACTCTTTCCTCTTCACGTTAGAGTTAGACACGCCTCCATCACTCTTTCCTCTTCACGTTAGAGTTAGACACGCCTCCATCACTCTTTCCTCTTCACGTCAGAGTTAGACACGCCTCCATCACTCTTTCCTCTTCATGTTAGAGTTAGACACGCCTCCATCACTCTTTCCTCTTCATGTTAGAGTTAGACACGCCTCCATCACTCTTTCCTCTTCACGTTAGAGTTAGACACGCCTCCATCACTCTTTCCTCTTCACGTTAGAGTTAGACACGCCTCCATCACTCTTTCCTCTTCACGTTAGAGTTAGACACGCCTCCATCACTCTTTCCTCTTCACGTCAGAGTTAGACACGCCTCCAACACGCTGGTGTGAATCAGTGATAGAAGCATTTGATGGCATGTTCTTAGCATGTTTAAGAGGAAACAGCTCAGAATGATTTTAATGGTTCTGATTGTTTAGGGCAGGGGTGTCAAACTCAGTCACTGCAGGGGCCGGATTCTGGATTCAGGTCTAACCTGAGAGCCTAACAGGGTCAACATTTAACCATAAACTGTCATCCTCATTTCACCAGTGATAACATATGAAAAAAACAGCACTGATGAAAAATCATTTGGAAATTCAAAAAAGTAAAAATGATAAGTTTAAAGGCTCAAATTTGAGATAAAAATTCCAATTTATTAGTTCAAAATATCAGAACACAATATTAAGAACAGAAAAATAGTGTTTTTAAAGGGCAAATTTACGAGAAGAAAGTTGAAATCATATGTTTGAAGGGTCAAAATATGAGATCAAATTTGAACTCATGAGTTTAAAAGTAAAAATATCACTTAAGATTTTAAAATAGGTCAAAATATGGGATTAAAATGCAGAAAATTACCAGAAATGTTAAAATAAGCTATAATTCAAAATGATGAGTTAAAACGTTAAAAATATGACTTCTATTTAAAATTGGGAGTTTAAAAGGTCTAAATATGATAGAAAAATTTAAAACATTTAAATTTAAAATGTCAAAATATGAGAAAAAATTGAAATCATGAGTTTAAAAGTCAAAATATGGGATTAAAAAGCCAAAGTAAAGAGTTGAAAAGGTTAAAATATGACTTGATATTTAAAACTGGGAATCTAAAAGATAAATCCAAAATAAATTAGTACTCCTCTAAAACTTGCAAAATTTTGCAACATGCAAAAAACACTAATAACAGCCAAAAACACAACCCAAAAATACCCTTTGAAGCACACATTTATCGTTTTTATGATCATGAGAAGCCATAATTGAAATCACAATCAAAATTCAATTAATTGTCCAGCCCTAATATAAAGTCCAAATTATGAGTTGAAAAGGCCACAGTAGGAAATGAAAAGTCAAAATCATAAGTTTGAGTCGTAATCTTGAGATGCTAAATTGAAAATATGAAATTAAAACACAAATTAATTCTTTCCCCACATTCTTGACTTTTTATGAAATCTTTCTTACTCTGTACTTTTTCAGATTTTTATGGCTTAACAAGGATATTCCAAATAGTCAAGCTGAAATTTACATTTTTATACTGGAGGAAATCTACTGGTGGGCCAGTTATGATACAAATATGATATGATCTTGTGGGCCGGATATAATCGTTCCATGGGTTGAATTTGGCCCCCGGGCCTTGAGTTTGACACCCCTGATTTAGGATGTAAATAATGACAAACAGGAATATTTCAGAGGAAATTTACATGAGTTTAATATGGAGCTAGAACTCAGCGGCATTCTCACCGTGAGGAAATCAAACAGAAATAAACAGGATATCACTGAGTTTAAAGTGTTAAACTCTAAAGTCTCATTTTTATTCAAACATTGGAGGGAAGTAAACCCTGAATGACGTTTAGTTCTTCTGGAGGGTTTTGTTGTTTCCACTCAGATGACCGATGTTCAGCTGAGAGCGAGATCGCAGTCAGAGCTCTGCTGCACACCCACACACACACACTAATACACAACGACACAAGAATACACACTAACACTAGCAGTAACTCACAGCCAGGCCCCGTGGGACTCGGCGGCGTTCAGTCCATTAAGCGGGGGGGCCGTTGTTATTCGTCGTGTCGTGGTCGGAGGCGAGGAAGAATTCACCGCAACAAGGTCATCGCTCATGTTTTATTAAATCCTCTGAAATAACCACACAGGCTCGGTTCACTCTCAGACACTCCACACGAGTGTTAATGAACCCGTGGAGTGTCAGATTCAAAATAACTTTATTTAAACAGAGCCGGGTGTGAGGACAGCCGTGAGGATCAGTGAGGGTTTGATTATTACAGGATCGTTTCAGCATCTAAACTTCAGTCTCTAGATCATTACTGAGCCTGACTCTGCTATAGGTCTGATTCACCGCCCCTCCCCCATCAAACATGTCTGATATTTACGTCTGAGGTCAGACTCTGACACCGTCAGCGGTAGAAACAGAAAGACAAAAACAGAAATAACAAGAATGAAACTCTGGCTGAGAGGAAGGTTTCACTGGTGAACTCAGCAGGTGGCGATCTGCCCTCCTAGTGATTAAACACAATATTACACACTCCTAGAGAGTGCTTCATTAAGGACAGTCTGGGTAGAAGAGATCTGACAAAGAGCCCTCTTTAGTGACCTCCTAGAACAGAATATTTATTAAAGCTCCCTACGAAGCGTCCTCTGAAAAGACGACATTTGACAAAGAACCCTCTTAGATGTTCTTCAGGTGCACAGTATTCAAAAAAGGCCTTTTTATGTGTCCTTTAAAGGGGACATATTATGCAAAAGTCCCTTTTTTAGGCTTTTTTTTAACAAAAACATATGCCCTTGGCCTGTCCACAATCCCCTTAAATACCAGAAAAATCCCCCTCCCCTTCAGAAATGTGTGCTGAAACAAGCCGTTCTCAGATTTTAACCTCATGACCTCACATAGGGAGTTAGCCCCGCCCCCAGGTTTGGTTGGCCCTCCCTGCTTGGAAGAAAGTTCTGCCCTCCTCTCCTGATCCTCCTATCAGCTGAGATGCTGGATCTGGGAGATTGATGGTTCAAATCTCAGTCAGGTCCTAAACTTTGGGTAAAAGTGTCTGTAACATCAGAAGGGCCACAGCTATTTCCTGAGAGGGGTGTGGTCAGGGGCGGAGTCAGACAGCTCAGCCACATTTGAAGACACAGAAACAGCTTGTTTTGAAAACGTTTTTAGACATGCAAACATCCAGTATGGAAGTGTTTTTTCAGCAAAAATCTTCACAGGCATGTTTTAGGGACCTCTGAGAGCAATATAAACTTGTCTTAAAGAGTAAAATATGTCCCCTTTAATTCTTCAAAAATAAAAAAAAGTTCCCTATTTAGTGCCCTTCTAAGTAGACTAAAAAGCTCAATATTTGAAAAGTGCTGTTTAGTGTCTGTAGTCCACTGAAGTGACAAAGTGCCCTCTTTAGTGACTTCCTAGACCAGAAAGTTCCCGTCTAAGTGTCCTCTACGTAGAACTATTTGACTAAGTGCCCATTTAGTACATATTTTGAAAACATGCATTTTTAAGTGCTTTTCATTATCGAATTAAAGCAGGCTTTTACTTTGAAAAGCACAAACCGGAAGTGTTGTCATGCTGTGTTTATCTTTACCTGCAGCATTTGTTTCATAAATAGTACAAGCTTGGAGAACAACTTCATTAAACAGACACATTTTATAATAATAATAATAATCTTATTTATAGAGCACTTTTCAAAACAAAGTTACAAAGTGCTTCACAAGAAAAGACATACATTGCAAGAAAAGGAAATACAATGCAAATGAAATACCAGTAATCAGGCAGCAAAGTGGGTACAGGTAAAAAGATCAAGACATGTCAAACTCAAATAAAATCAGGTAAATAAGAGGAGTTAATCCAGAAAGGCTCTTGGATAAAAGTATGTCTTAAGAGGAGATTTAAAAGAAGTCAGTGACTCAGGCAGGGAGTTCCAGAGCCCTGGATCCCTGACCGAAAAAGCCCTGCCCCCTTTAGATTTCAGCCAGGCCCCTGGGACAACTAGATGACCCCTGCCTGAGGATCTCAGGATACGTGGTGGCTCATAAGGGGTTAAAAGATCTAAGATGTAGGAGCTATGCCATTAAGAGCTTTAAAAGTTATCAGTAAAATCTTAAAATCAATTCTATAACATACTGGGAGCCATAGAGGAGATAACATTGGAGAGATGTGCTCGGATCTTCTAGTTTTAGTTAAAAGCCTGGCCGATGAGTTTTAGCTGGTGGCCTTCATCTGGTTCATCAAGAAACAGATTTCTAACATATTTCATACCCATGCGGAGATAAATATTTGCTACAAGAAGGTAAATATGGCTCTGTATTTATCATTTTCCTGTCTAGTTTGACCGATAACTGCTCGTGATGTAAGGAAAAATAGAAGACCTCAAATCTTAAAATCCTCCATGTGTGAGACGTGCAGCGTCTCTGAGATCAGCCCTAACGCTGGCTGCCAGTCTGAAACAGTGGTTACTATAGCAACGACAAGGAGCTAACAGGCTAAGTGATGTTACAGTACCAGCATGGACCAAAACATGCAGGGTTCCTTTTAAAAAAGTGACTTTTTAAGTGTCTTTAGGTGCCCGCCCCGTGGAAAATAAGTGATAGTCTCTATTCAGAGCTAAAGAAGGCTTTGGATTACAGGTGAAACATTATCAAGAACCTAACCCAGGTCCAGGTCCCTTCTTTGGACCAGATTTGAGTAGTAGTTGGGACCCACCTCATCCCATCATTAGGGGGGCAAATCTGGCCTTAATCAGGTAGTTTGGAGCCAGCCTCAATGAGCTGTTGAACAGGTGTACCTAATAAAGTGACTGGTGGATCCCTCCGTTTCTACATCCTCTATCTAGCAGCGTTCTGCAGACGAAGCTAGTCTCCGCCTCTTTCTGCACATGCTCAGTCCGAGCTCTGCTCCTCAGAAACTCACCTGGTCTGTTTTCAGGAGAGACCGCCGCCACAAAAGAGCCGAGCCATGCAGAGCAGACCTCCAGACACCCACAGAGCAGTCAAACCATCACAGATTAACACTGAGCACTGGAGGATTATGGGATAGTAATCAGCCGCCTCCATCAGGTCGGTCTCAGGGATCAGACCTGAAGTTCTCAGGTTCTTAGCTTGAGTTTAAGTTTGCGTTTGAGTTCATTATTTCGCAGGAAATTGAAACTGAAAACGTTCTTAGATCTCAGTTTGACTCTGCTTCCTGTTCTTCATGTTCTCATTTAATGAAGTCTGTGTTTGTTCCTGTGGTAGAGAGTTCACAGAATCTAAAAATCTGGAATAAATGATCCAGCAGCAGCAAAGCTTCACCTCCTGGACCGGGCTGTGACATTGTAGTGTCCTCTGCAGGCTCCTGTAGTCGTCCTGAACGGTGGTCACAGCGTGGTCCCCAGGGGGAGACGCTCATAGAAGATTAATTATGAGCGTTTCTGTGGATCATTGGAGGATATAAATAAGTGAACTCTCCAGGGTCGAATCCTTGATGCTGCCCTCCTCATACTTTCACCAGTGGCTCTTTGAGGCGTTTATTTACCTGGAGCGGCCGCCATCTTTGACTGATCTCACCTGGAGATTTAACGTGTGGGATGACTGGAGTAAAAGTCAAACAGTATAACCCAGCCCTGACACTAGGACCCTACCACGGTCTCCTCTGTGGAGCTAAATCTGTGGCAAAAGTTTTGTTAATTTAAAAAAAATAATAAATAATAAATAAATTGAAACTGAAAGTTTATGGTTTGATCCTGAATTTGAAAAAATAAAAACACTGAACTGAAACTAAAAATAAGCATAAGCAAAGTTTTTTCAATCGAAATATATTTTTGCTTCAGCTCTGTAATTATTTCAATTAAATAATGAATTTTCATTTTTTACTCTCAAATATATTTTCACATTTGAGGTGTTATTTTTTCCGTTGCAGGTTTGATAATGTCTTTTCCTCCTCAGCAAAATCTAAGGTGGAATGAGTCTGAGGTAACAGGGGGTTACTTAATTATTTCAATTAAAAGTTGGCCAATTAATTTCCTAGTTATTTCATTTTAAAGTTAGGCAGTTGAACAATAAATATGGCATATTTGAGAAGGCTTTTATTTTGAAAGTCCACATCAGATTGCCTTGTTACTGCGCCAGATATATTGTGGGGTGTTCTACTATCCCTCTAAGGTGGAGTATTTATAGTAGTTTTGCAGTAGTATTTATAGTAGTACTGCAGTAGTATTCATTGTTGTACTGCAGTAGTATTGCAGTTGTATTTATATTAATAGTATTGCAGTAGCACAGAGTAGTATTGCAGTAGTATTTATTGTTGTACTGCAGTAGTATTGCAGTAGTATTTCAATGAGTATTGCAGTAGTATTTAAATGAGTATTGCAGTAGTATTTACAGTAGTATTTATGGTAGTTTTGCAGTAGTTCTGCAGTAGTATTTATTGTTGTACTGCAATAGTATTGCAAAAGTTTTTACAGTAGTATTGCAGTAGTATTTGTTGTTGTACTGCAGTAGTATTGCGGTAGTATTTAAATGGGTGTAGCAGTAGAATTTACAGTAGTATTGCATTAGTACCGCAGTAGAAGTATTTATAATAGTATTTATAGTAGTATTTATAGTAGTATTGCAGTAGTATTTATATTAGTAATGCAGTAGTATTTATAGTTGTATTTCAGGTGTATTGCACTACTATTTTGGTAGTATTGCAGTCGTTACAGTAGTATTGCATTGGAATTGCAGTAGTCTTTATAGTAGTATTTCAGTAGTATTTAAAGTCATATTCATAGTGGTATTGCAGGAGTATTTACCTTAGTATTTGTGATAGTTTTGCAGTATTACTGCAGTAGTATCTATACTACTATTACAGTATTACTGCAGTAGTATTTATACCAGTATTACAGTATTACTGCAGTAGTATTTATACCAGTATTACAGGATTACTGCAGTAGTATTTATACCAGTATAACAGAATTACTGCAGTAGTATTTATACCAGTATTGCAGTATTACTGCAGTAGTATTTATACCAGTATTGCAGTATTACTGCAGTAGTATTTAAACCAGTATTACAGTATTACTGCAGTAGTCTTTATACCAGTATTACAGGATTACTGCAGTAGTATTTATACCAGTATTACAGCAGTAGTATTTATACCAGTATTACAGTATTACTGCAGTAGTATTTATACCAGTATTACAGTATTACTGCAGTAGTATTTATACCAGTATTACAGTATTACTGCAGTAGTATTTATACCAGTATTGCAGTATTACTGCAGTAGTATTTATACCAGTATTGCAGTATTACTGCAGTAGTATTTATACCAGTATTACAGGATTACTGCAGTAGTATTTATACCAGTATTACAGGATTACTGCCGTAGTATTTATACCAGTATTGCAGTATTACTGCAGTAGTATTTATACCAGTATTACATGATTACTGCAGTAGTATTTATACCAGTATTACAGTATTACTGCAGTAGTCTTTATACCAGTATTACAGGATTACTGCAGTAGTATTTATACCAGTATTACAGGATTACTGCTGTAGTATTTATACCAGTATTGCAGTATTACTGCAGTAGTATACATACCAGTATTACAGGATTACTGCAGTAGTATTTATACCAGTATTGCAGTATTACTGCAGTAGTATTTTTACCAGTATTGCAGTATTACTGCAGTAGTATTTATACCAGTATTGCAGTATTACTGCAGTAGTATTTATACCAGTATTACAGTATTACTGCAGTAGTCTTTATATCAGTATTACAGGATTACTGCAGTAGTATTTATACCAGTATTACATGATTACTGCTGTAGTATTTATACCAGTATTGCAGTATTACTGCAGTAGTATACATACCAGTATTACAGGATTACTGCAGTAGTATTTATACCAGTATTGCAGTATTACTGCAATAGTATACATACCAGTATTACAGTATTACTGCAGTAGTATTTTTACCAGTATTGCAGTATTACTGCAGTAGTATTTATACCAGTATTGCAGTATTACTGCAGTAGTATTTATACCAGTATTGCAGTATTATTGCAGTAGTATTTTTACCAGTATTGCAGTATTACTGCAGTAGTATTTATACCAGTATTGCAGTATTACTGCGTATTGCAGTATTACTGCAATAGTATTTATACCAGTATTGCAGTATTACTGCAGTAGTATTTATACCAGTATTGCAGTATTAATGCAGTATTATTTATACCAGTATTGCAGTATTACTGCAGTAGTATTTCTACCAGTATTACAGGATTACTGCAGTAGTATTTATACCAGTATTACAGGATTACTGCAGTAGTATTTATACCAGTATTGCAGTATTACTGCAGTAGTATTTATACCAGTATTGCAGTATTACTGCAGTAGTATTTATACCAGTATTACAGTATTACTTCAGTAGTCTTTATATCAGTATTACAGGATTACTGCAGTAGTATTTATACCAGTATTACATGATTACTGCTGTAGTATTTATACCAGTATTGCGGTATTACTGCAGTAGTATTTTTACCAGTATTGCAGTATTACTGCAGTAGTATTTTTACCAGTATTGCAGTATTACTGCAGTAGTATTTATACCAGTATTGCAGTATTACTGCAGTAGTATTTTTACCAGTATTGCAGTATTACTGCAGTAGTATTTATACCAGTATTGCAGTATTACTGCAGTAGTATTTATACCAGAATTGCAGTATTACTGCAGTAGTATTTATACCAGTATTACAGGATTACTGCAGTAGTATACATACCAGTATTACAGGATTACTGCAGTAGTATTTATACCAGTATTGCAGTATTACTGCAATAGTATACATACCAGTATTACAGTATTACTGCAGTAGTATTTTTACCAGTATTGCAGTATTACTGCAGTAGTATTTATACCAGTATTGCAGTATTACTGCAGTAGTATTTATACCAGTATTGCAGTATTACTGCAGTAATATTTACCAGTATTGCAGTATTACTGCAGTAATATTTATACCAGTATTGCAGTATTACTGCAGTAATATTTATACCAGTATTGCAGTATTACTGCAGTAATATTTATACCAGTATTGCAGTAACACTGCAGTAGTATTTTTACCAGTATTGCAGTATTACTGCAGTAGTATTTGTACCAGTATTGCAGTATTATTGCAGTAGTATTTTTACCAGTATTGCAGTATTACTGCAGTAGTATTTTTACCAGTATTGCAGTATTACTGCAGTAGTATTTTTACCAGTATTGCAGTATTACTGCAGTAGTATTTATACCAGTATTGCAGTATTACTGCAGTAGCATATATACCAGTATTGCAGTATTACTGCAGTAGTATTTTTACCAGTATTGCAGTATTACTGCAGTAGTATTTTTACCAGTATTGCAGTATTACTGTAGTAGTATTTTTACCAGTATTGCAGTATTACTGCTGTAGCATTTATACCAGTATTGCAGTAATACTGCAGTAGTATGTTTACCAGTATTGCAGTATTACTGCAGTAGTATTTTTACCAGTATTGCAGTATTACTGCTGTAGCATTTATACCAGTATTGCAGTAATACTGCAGTAGTATTTTTACCAGTATTGCAGTAATACTGCAGTAGTATTTTTTACCAGTATTGCAGTATTACTGCAGTAGTATTTTTACCAGTATTGCAGTATTACTGCTGTAGCATTTATACCAGTATTGCAGTATTACTGCAGTAGTATTTTTACCAGTATTGCAGTATTACTGCAATAGTATTTATACCAGTATTGCAGTATTACTGCAGTAGTATTTATACCAGTATTGCAGTATTACTGCAGTAGTATTTTTACCAGTATTGCAGTATTACTGCTGTAGCATTTTTACCAGTATTGCAGTATTACTGCAGTAGTATTTATACCAGTATTGCAGTATTACTGCAGTAGTATTTGTAGCAGTATTGCAGTATTACTGCAGTAATATTTATACCAGTATTGCAGTATTACTGCAGTAGTATTTATACCAGTATTGCAGTATTACTGCAGTAGTATTTATACCAGTATTGCAGTATTATTGCAGTAGTATTTTTACCAGTATTGCAGTATTACTGCAGTAGTATTTATACCAGTATTGCAGTATTACTGCAGTACTCTGGCGGTCCTTGTCCCTTGGAGGATGCCAGTGTTTGCTGAAGCAGTGAGCTTGGCTTTGCTGTTGTCTGCTGGGACACTGTCTGATGGAGGAGTGTTTGCTCAGCACAACACAGGGTTATTTTTAGTCCACATACACACACACACACACACACACCCCCCCACACACACACCCACACACACACACCCTCACACACAAACACACACACAGCTGGGCGAGCGACAGGGGGAGAGAGAGTCAAACAGCAGTGGAGATGATCAGAGAAGTTTTCAGCTGATTGGTGAATAGCTCTTAAACTCTGAGTTTGGTGTTAGAAGAAACAGATCATCCAAAAAGTCATTTTTTAATGATGATTTCATTTATTAAGGGAAATCCCATCCAGACCTACCTGGCTCTATGTGAAAAAGTCATTACCCCCCTTGTCACATCAGGAATGAACTGTGATTAACCACATACATGAGCTCAGTTTGACTATTCACACTCAGCCCTGATTACTCCCAGCCCTGATTACTCCCAGACCTGATTACTGCCAGACCTGATTACTCCCAGACCTGATTACTGCCAGACCTGATTACTGCCAGACTTGATTACTCCCAGACCTGATTACTGCCAGACCTGATTACTGCCAGACTTGATTACTGCCAGACCTGATTACTCCCAGACCTGATTACTGCCAGACTTGATTACTGCCAGACCTGATTACTGCCAGACCTGATTACTGCCAGACTTGATTACTCCCAGACCTGATTACTGCCAGACCTGATTACTGCCAGACTTGATTACTGCCAGCCCTGATTACTCCCAGACCTGATTACTCCCAGACCTGATTACTCCCAGACCTGATTACTGCCAGACCTGATAACTGCCAGACCTGATTACTCCCAGACCTGATTACAGCCAGACCTGATTACTGCCAGACCTGATTACTGCCAGACCTGATTACTGCCAGACCTGATTACTACCAGACCTGATTACTGCCAGACCTGATTACTCCCAGACCTGATTACTCCCAGACCTGATTACTGCCAGACCTGATTACTGCCAGACCTGATTACTGCCAGACCTGATTACTACCAGACCTGATTACTGCCAGACCTGATTACTGCCAGACCTGATTACTGCCAGACCTGATTACTGCCAGACCTGATTACTCCCAGACCTGATTACTGCCAGACCTGATTACTGCCAGACCTGATTACTACCAGACCTGATTACTGCCAGACCTGTAGAATGAATAAACACCTTAACTAGAACCTGTCTGACAGTGAAGTCGGCTCAAAGATCTCCAAAACATCATGGAGCCATCTCAAGAATAACAGATGAGAACCAAAGACTCTGACATCTTTCAGTCTGAACGGGTAACAGAGATGTTTCTAAGACTTTGGGATTCCAGATAACCCTGAAAGCCATTAGCCACAAATAGAGAAAACTGTGAACAGTGGGGAACCTTCCCAGGAGTGGCCGGCCTACCAACATGACTCCAAGAGAACATGGACGACTCATCCAGGACGTCCCAAAAGAACCATGACCTCAAGCTCAAGCACACTTGGGTTCTGGAGGGACCCCAGGAGGACAACATTCCTCCACAGGGATGTGATATTAAACGAGTGTGATGATCTGAATTGTTTAAATGTGACAGATATGTAGGTAAAGAGGAGGGGGTAATGCTTTACATAGTCCTAAATTGTCCCCCGTCTCACCTTTAGCTGGTTAAATATTGTGTAGATGTGTGGTATACCTGGCTGTACTGGAGCTGAAACATGACTCTAAATCACCTGCAGACAGGCTGAAACATGATTAATCCTGCAGGAGGACGAGGAGCTGGCGGCTTTGGAGACGTGTAGCTCCTCTCCGTCCATCACGCTCCACGTCTGAGCCGCTCTAATAATAAAGCGTCCGATGTTTTATTGATATACTCCTGCTGCCTTCACTGACGCACTCCAGCCTCGTCTCTGCCTGGAGACCGGTCATTGCTCCGTCACATGAACCGCTCTTCGAGGAGTGACCCGGGGAAGCTCCCCGCCGCTTTAACTCGCTGTCATATCAGCGGGATGTTTGGCTGTGGTTACATCACTTCCTGATGGACAGGAATGCTCAGAGGATAGACCAGAGTTAGTTTCAGAGTAAATCCAGTCTCATCATTTAGTTTGGTCACATTTAAAACCTTAAACTTTAATCTGATTTTATACCGCGTTCCAAATTATTATGAAAGTGATATTTTTCTCTGATTTTCTTAAACATTCGATGCAAATTTTCAGGTCATCAGCTGTTAGAGAATAACCCAGCCGGCAAGACGTCATTGAATAAATGTTGATATTTCATGTGAACTGTCAGAATGGTTGATATCGATTTCTCAATGATTAATAAACATTGAATCATCATTGCGATGTCGATGGTACCTGATGTTGATGACTATGACATTAGAACATCATTGATTTATGATCGGCTATTGTGGTTGATTAAGCATCTACTTCTGGTTGACGGGGCGATGACACCAATGTTGATAAATAATTGAAAAATGATTGACGGCGAAACTGCACGTTATTGAAAAACCATCGATTCATAGTTGACCGGGAAACTGCAAGTCACACGGGAAATATGATCGAAAATTAGATGATGTATGGTTGACCAGGAGATCATCGAGTGGTGGACTCATCCATTGTGTCTCATTCTGGAGCCAAGCACCTAGGTAAGTACACAATTTTTTATCTGTTGTTCAAAAATCTGGTATTCTTGCTTGATAATATACACAGGCCAAGGTTGGTAACAAATCTGTGAACCTTTCATTCTTTGGACATTCTGTTTCAAAATAAAATAAAAAACAAAAAACATCTGTGTAGTTTTTAGTTTTTTCTGTTTTAGATTCAATGCAGGTCTGTCAGTATGCAAGGCTGCAACTATTACCCAATCAGAGAGTAAGAACCAGAAACTGACAGGATTCTACATCAAGTCACATTTTCACTCTAGGTTTCCTGCTGCTGCGAAGTATAAACTAAGCTTAACTTTGCACTTTGTATTTTCTATTTAGATGCTCTTGTACTGCAGGGGGGACCAGGAACAGTCACCCAATTTTTGTTTGTCCAGGATGTGCAGAAGTGGCTGCGGTGTGCACCAGACAGGGCAGAGGGAATTGGACGCCAGCACCAGGAAATGTGTCACTAAATGTGATTAAATTTGAATAAAAATGCGTTTATATGTACTTTAAAGTCGTCGGGTGTAGTCCTTTCTTGCCTGCTCTGGAAGGTTTTCATCACTTTTTCACATCCTGGCTGTAGATAAAGCAGGGTTTTTAGGCCTGGATATTCAGCTTATTACAGTTGAAATTGAACTGAAACCACCTTGATTCATAGCTGAGTAGAAATGTCCACGTTGTTTCAATATTCCTGATAATTGAAATACCACTAAAATTCTGTTGTTCTATGTTCAGAGTTTCAATGTTGTTTCAATATTAAGAAATGGTGCAACATGATGTAGAATCAACATCAGATTTCAATGTTGATTCAATGACTTATGGTTGGAAAAATAACATCGGTTCAATATAGTTTCAATAACTGCTTGCTGTCTGGGAATTCATATTTTATCAAACAAACCTCCCAATGATAAATATTTTTATTTAAAAAATAAAAAAACTCTAAATGCACAGTTCCACATTATTAAGCACAACAGCGTTTTTAAACATTTTAAAGGTTGTAAAGAACTGAAGATGGTCATTTGTTGAATTTGCAGCATTCTTTTCATTAATGTGGTCCAGTCTCTGGGTTTTTCTGGGATCCAGTTTCTAGTTTTTTTGGGGTCCAGTCTACTTTGTTTATCAGGGGTCTAGTCTCCAGGTTTACCTCAGGTCCAGTCTCCAGGTTTCCCTCAGGTCCAGTCTCCAGGTCTACCTTAGGTCCAGGTTTCCCCAGGTCCAGTCTCCAGGTTTCCTCAGGTCCAGTCTCCAGGTTTACCTTAGGTCCAGGTTTCCTCAGGTCCAGTCTCCAGGTTTCCTCAGGTCCAGTCCCCAGGTTTACCTTAGGTCCAGGTTTCCCCAGGTCCAGTCTCCAGGTTTCCTCAGGTCCAGTCTCCAGGTTTACCTTAGGTCCAGGTTTCCTCAGGTCCAGTCTCCAGGTTTCCTCAGGTCCAGTCCCCAGGTTTACCTTAGGTCCAGGTTTCCCCAGGTCCAGTCTCCAGGATTACCTTAGGTCCAGGTTTCCTCAGGTCCAGTCTCCAGGTCTACCTTAGGTCCAGGTTTCCCCAGGTCCAGTCTCCAGGATTACCTCAGGTCCAGTCTCCAGGTTTCCTCAGGTCCAGTCTCCAGGTTTTCCTGTCTCTGTGTGGTGTGATGTCAGGATCAGGGATCATGGAGATCAGAGGTCTCAGCAGACCCTCCTGGTGGGTTTCACTTCTGTAGCTAAGAGCTCTCTGCTGTCAGACATGCTCCGTTAAAGTCTTCACAAAACTCTAACAGGGCGCTCTGTAGACCAGGACTGGGTAAAAGGGGGGTAAAGGGAGACCTTTCTGGGGTTAAAGTCTTCAGTGATGTTTGAACCAAACCTCTAACAGGGCGCTCTGTGGACCGGGACTGGGCAACACCTCAGAATCAAACCTCTCCCTGTGGATGAGGAAACGACCCTCTGATCATGTCAGTAGATCAGTTCAGGCCTCACTCCGTCAGCCGTTAACAGAGACTCTGATTTATCAGTCTGTGGAGAAACCAGCGCAGATCTACCACACGGACCTCATGGAGGTTTTTGAAACACGTCTTTGGGTCTTCTTTGCTGGATTTCTCCTTTTCTGATGCTTCAGATGTTTTCTGTTGGTGAAAGGTCTGGACTGCAGGCAGACCAGTTCAGGACCTGGACTCCTCTCCTGTGGAGCCATGCTGTTGTGATGGATGTGGTCTGTGGTTTAGCATGGTCTTGCTGACAGAGATGTTGTCTGGATGGGAGCATATGTTGCTCTAAAAAGGGGCTCATCAAGTCCATCTGCACCAGGACCAGATTTAGTCTCAACAGAAACCCTGGGGGCTGGACTTTCAAACACACAAAGATTAAATCAATATTTTAGTCTGATTGACATATTACTGTATTAACATTTCAGTCATTACCAGTGAGATCTATCCCTGTTATCCATAATGTAGCAGGACACAAGGAGACACACCTGACAACAGGATCGGCTGGGCCCCTGAAAATCCCAGAGTAAGGGCCCTCCCTAATTGTGATTTGATATTTTTAACCCCTTTTTGCCTCATTTACCAAATTTTTACAAGATTTTAACCCCTTTTTAAACCACTTTCCCTGCATGTTTCATCCCCTTTCTGCCACTCTTTAATCCATTTTGCCACTTTTATTTTTGCCACTTTCTAACCCTTTTTATTACTTTTTTCACTTTTTTTTTTCCATTTTAAACCCATTTTTGATACTTTTGACTTTCTTAACCCGTTTTAACCACTTTCCCTGCATGTTTGATCCCCTTTCATCCATTTTGGCACTTTTCTTCTATTTTTGGCAATTTTTTAAACCCCTTTTCATTACATTTTTTTCACCAATTTTTGCCACTTTTAACCCAATTTTGATACTTTTTCCTGCTTAACCCAGTTTTTGCCTTTCTTAAACCCATGCAAACCATACTTTATCCCCTTTGTGCCACTCTTTTATCCATTTATGCCACGCTTCTTCTATTTTTGCCACTTTATAACCTCTTTTCATTACTTTTTTTGCACTATTTTTTGTCATTCATAACCAATTTTTTATACTTTTTTGCCAAATTTTTCCTCTTTTACCAATTTTGCCACATTTTAACCTCTTTTCACCACTTTATCTGTCAATTTTTGTCTCTTTTTGCAACTCCACAACCCATTTCATTACTCTCTAACCCCTTTTCACCATTTTATCTGGTCATTTTGCAGCAATTCTGCCAACCTTAACCTTTTTAAATATCTACTAATTCTGACAGTATATTTATAATGAGCAACAGCTTAGATTTTTATGCAATAGTTATTTTTTGTAATATTTTGATTAATTGTTATCATAGCGCCCCCTATAGGAAACCAAGAAAACCATGTAATTTCCCCCTCATGCCAAATATGGTCAAATGTCTGACATTAGCTGACAAACAGGAAACAACTGTAAATTTGAATAAAAGCCTAATATCATAAATGTGTGTTTTACTGTGATTCTAGTGGGACGTTTTTGGTCTCCAACAGGCTGAGTGGGTACAAAAACCCTACAGACATCGTTACTGAGCTGTTACAGGTTCTGATGTTAGTATTTAACAGTTGTTTTGGAAATAAAAAAGTACCCTCTACCCTCTGTTAGCATTAGCACAGTCAGAATAATAAAACCAGAAAGCAGCGCCAGCGCCCTCTAGGGGTTAAAACCGTCGTCTGACAGATGAACGTTCTTCAGTGATGAAATCCTAGATCTTTCTGATCCTGACGGATCGTTTTGACCTTCAGGCTGTGGGTTGAGTTTCAAAATAAGACGAACCTCCTAGAGCCTGAATGTGAGCTTTGTTTTGAAAGGGTGTGAGCTGCAGTGATGTAAACATCCTGTTGATCTGTTGTAGGGGAAAGGGGAAAGGGTCGTTGCCATGGTGCTGAAGGAGCTTCCTGGTAAAAAGGCATCCTCAGAAGGAAACCCCCTCCTCACCGTGACAACCAAGGTTGGCATGACGACCACGCTTGATCCATCTCAAACATTCTCTCTGATTGGTTCATTTGTTTGTTTGTTTGTTTGTTTATTGATCATCCTGTTATGTCCTTGTTTCTGTCTTACCTCCATCCTGCTGTCGTTGTTTTCTTTGTTTCCTCTCTGTGTTTAGTTTGTCCGTTTGTGTTGAACCCTAAAGTCATCAGTAGGACAGCTTTTTAACAACTCTTCAGTTATTTTCACGCTGACTGTTCAGAACTAAACCACATTAGACAAATCCACCATAGCAGACACAGTTACTGCATTTATCAAAGTGAGCTGGCTCAGCTTTAGAGACTCTAGTCCATCAGAAACAGAGTCTCCACTAAACCCAGTCTGAAACCAGGACTACATCCAGACAGATCCATGGACAGGTGTTGGAGTATTTCAGGTGTTCCGTTGTTCTCAGCAGTCAGCTGTTTACTATAATCATGTCTGTTTCCAGGTTATATTAATGTCTGCCAACCTCTGACTTTTAGACCCACCCCTCACTGACCAGTCAGGACCTTCCTTACTCTGTCTACAGCCAATGAGATTCTGAGATGAAGGGCAGTGCCCGCCTCTCTTGTGATGTCATCAGCCATGGCCATATAAGGACAGGCATGCTGCCAGTAACGTGAAAATAATCAATGAGTAAATAATGTCCCTAGAAATGTGAATATTAGTACAGGATTTCTGTGTAGCTTTCTCTGGATGTTTCGGCTCATTGTCTGACTGGAAAATAAATCTTCTCTAAGCTGTAGTTTTCTGTCAGACTGAAGAAGACTGTTCATTTTACCCTCTACCTTTCCAAGCCTTCCAGGGTCGACTGCTGAGAACCAGCCCCACATCATGATGCTGCTGAGAAGCATCCCCGCATCATGATGCTGCTGAGGAGCATCCCCCTAGTGTGATGCTGCTGAGAAGCATCCCCACAGTGTGATGCTGCTGAGGAGCATCCCCACAGCATGATGCTGCCACCAGCGTGCTCCACAGTGGGGATGGTGTGTTTGTGGTGATGTCAGTGTTTGGCGTCTTGTCTGATGGTCTCAAAGCTCCATTCTGGTCTCATCAGACCAAAGAACTTTCTTCCTCTTGACCATGGAGTCTCCCACAGTCCTTCTGGTGAACTCTAGTCCAGATTGAATCTGAGCTTTCTTCAACAGTGTCTTTCTCTTCTCCACTCTTCCATAAAGCTCTGACTGGTGAAGAACCCGGCCAACAGTTGTTGTCTGCAGAGTCTCTCCATCTCAGCTGCTGAAGCTTGAAACTCCTTCAGAGTAGTCATAGGTGTCTTGGTGGTCTCTCTCACTAGTCTCCGTCCTCTCTCATGTCATTATTACAGCACATTTATACCAACAATCTCTCTCTCATGTTGACAACCTTTGGAAAAGTTGGTGGAGCTGGTGAGGAGCGGTTTACCTTCAGTTCCCTTCTCTGGCCTGTTATTGGGCAAAAATGGAGGGAAAACGTCCCCAGCTTCATGACCATTCCGTCCTCTGCCTTTGATGATGTCATCCTTTAAAGCCTTCAATAGGCCTGGGAAAGGTGATGTCATGTCACGCTGAAAACATTCCATCCTTGCCTCTTGCATTCAGGCGTAAACAGTCATCTTTAGAGCTGACATGTTTTAGAGTCTGAACGTTCTCAGTGTCCCAGCTGTTATAGAGCCCAGAATGATCCTGTATTAGATCTGAGGTTTATCCCCATCAGCTCCTCTGATTCTTCCTGTTTATGTCTGAATATTTGTTATTTCCTCTTGTTGTGTCTGAGTCGGTACGAGTCATCCTGTTCCCGCCTGACCTTTGACCCTGGCCTTGGTCAGATTCCAGGCTGAGTGTTTATTTAACGGGCCGGGGGAGCCGCTGTGCTCTTTGCCAGGATTAACTATGAACATATTCCAGCTGACATGTGGGTGGACACGGTGGCGTGGATTAGGATTAGACACACAAACAGAGCTGTGAGCAGGTTAAATCAGGCCTCAGTCCCAGCACTACGTCTCCCAGAATGCCTTTCACTATTCCACCAGAGGAGCTGGGAGATACAGAAACTAAAAACCTTCCATAGTGGATCTGATGATTGGCCATTATGTCATAACCATCCAGGATAGACTGACCACAAGTTACCTGAGTATGAGGCGATGGCGTTTACCCCTGGAGAAGAATTTACTGTAGTTCATCAGAGATTAACCTCATTTAAAGAACTAAACACTCTTTATCTACAACCCTGGGATAAGAACTACAGTACCCACAATCATGGGTGGGGGGGAGTGTAAAGGTCTATCAGGGTCCATTCTCTGGGTTTATCAGGGTCCATTCTCTGGTTTATCAGGGTCCATTCTCTGGGTTTATCAGGGTCCTTCGTCTGGGTTTATCAGGGGCCATTCTCTGGTTTATCAGGGTCCATTTCTGGTTTATCAGGGTCCATTCTCTGGGTTTATCAGGGGCCATTCTCTGGTTTATCAGGGTCCATTTCTGGTTTATCAGGGTCCATTCTCTGGGGTTTATCAGGGTCCATTCTCTGGGGTTTATCAGGGTCCATTCTCTGGTTTATCAGGGTCCATTCATTGGGGTTTATCAGGGTCTATTCTCTGGGTTTATCAGGGTCTATTCTCTGGTTTATCAGGGTCCATTCTCTGGGGTTTATCAGGGTCTATTCTCTGGGGTTTATCAGGGTCTATTCTCTGGGTTTATCAGGGTCTATTCTCTGGGGTTTATCAGGGGCCATTCTCTGGGGTTTATCAGGGGCCATTCTCTGGGTTTATCAGGGTCCTTTGTCTGGGTTTTTCAGGGTCCATTCTCTGGTTTATCAGGGGCCACTCTCTGGGTTTTTCAGGGTCCATTCTCTGGGTTTATCAGGGGCCACTCTCTGGGTTTTTCAGGGTCCATTCTCTGGGGTTTATCAGGGTCTATTCTCTGGGTTTATCAGGGTCCATTCTCTGGGTTTATCAGGGTCCTTTGTCTGGGTTTATCAGGGTCCTTTGTCTGGGTTTATCAGGGTCCTTTGTCTGGGTTTTTCAGGGTCCATTCTCTGGGTTTATCAGGGTCCTTTGTCTGGGTTTATCAGGGTCCTTTGTCTGGGTTTTTCAGGGTCCATTCTCTGGGTTTATCAGGGTCCATTCTCTGGGTTTATCAGGGGCCACTCTCTGGGTTTTTCAGGGTCCATTCTCTGGGGTTTATCAGGGTCCTTTGTCTGGGTTTTTCAGGGTCCATTCTCTGGGTTTATCAGGGTCCATTGTCTGGGTTTTTCAGGGTCCATTCTCTGGGTTTATCAGGGTCCATTGTCTGGGTTTTTCAGGGTCCATTCTCTGGGTTTATCAGGGTCCTTTGTCTGGGTTTATCAGGGTCCATTGTCTGGGTTTTTCAGGGTCCATTCTCTGGGTTTATCAGGGTCCTTTGTCTGGGTTTATCAGGGTCCTTTGTCTGGGTTTTTCAGGGTCCATTCTCTGGGTTTATCAGGGTCCTTTGTCTGGGTTTATCAGGGTCCTTTGTCTGGGTTTTTCAGGGTCCATTCTCTGGGTTTATCAGGGTCCTTTGTCTGGGTTTTTCAGGGTCCATTCTCTGGGTTTATCAGGGTCCTTTGTCTGGGTTTATCAGGGTCCTTTGTCTGGGTTTTTCAGGGTCCATTCTCTGGGTTTATCAGGGTCCTTTGTCTGGGTTTATCAGGGTCCTTTGTCTGGGTTTTTCAGGGTCCATTCTCTGGGTTTATCAGGGTCCTTTGTCTGGGTTTTTCAGGGTCTATTCTCTGGGTTTTTCAGGGTCCATTCTCTGGGTTTTTCAGGGTCCATTCTCTGGGTTTTTCCGGGTCCTTCGTCTGGGTTTATCAGGGTCCATTCTCTGGGTTTTTCAGGGTCCATTCTCTGGGTTTTTCAGGGTCCATTCTCTGGGTTTTTCAGGGTCCTTCGTCTGGGTTTATCAGGGTCCATTCTCTGGGTTTTTCAGGGTCCATTCTCTGGTTTATCAGTGACCTCTCTGATTGGTTGACCCTGCTGTTGACTCCTCCCACACTCTCTCTGTCATCTGTTCATGACGGTAACACTGATGTTAGAACTGCAGTAGAAATGAAAGATAAAGTAAAATCAGAAATAAAACCACATTAAATAGGATCAAAATAGTGAATATTTATAATCATCTGTCTCTGTGGTAAAGGCTCTCTCACTCGCCCACGCCTTGACTCTCTCTCTTTTCTGTTTTTGTCTCCAGCTGGTCCGAGAGCAGCAGGAGAGTCGACCCCTGCTGAGCCCCTCCATCGATGATTTCCTGTCAGAGAGCCGGAGCGACGCCCCCTCCACCCGACCCCTCACCTCCAACACTGCAGGTACTCCCTGGTTAATGATGCCCCCCCCATCCCCCCATCGCCCCCCCAGAATCACCTCAGGGTTCATTTAAGCCTCTATCATGTATGCAGAAAGAGATTAAATGATAGATCCATCACTACCCATGTACTCCACATCCTTCAGAGTGCCGTAGACATAAAATTCTGTCTCCATCCTCCTCTAACTCTTTCCTCTGTCCTCCTCTCACCTCCTCTCTCCTCTGGCTCTCCGCCCTTGTCCGACCTCAGCGCTCCTCGCCACCATCTGCGTCCTCAGGTCTCGGCAGGTGTCTTCACATTAATTATCACCTCTGACCCTCCCTGTCCTCCTGTCCTACTCTCACATGCATCATCTCCTCCCTCTCTGTGTGTTTTTGTTAAACGGAGACGGCAGCAGAAGGTCCAGGCTCAGACCGTGGCGTCGTGTTTCAGACGTTTAAAGGTCGCTGTAGAGGAATAGAATCTCTCCTCGCTTATTGTAGCTTTAAATGAACATGAAACCTCATATTCATTGATTATGGCGATCACATTAAACCCTCCACTCTGACTGCAGGCTGTCTGACTCTCTCCTCACCCAGGACCAAAATATTTCACATCATTCCCATTTATATTTCTCAAACCTTCAGATCCAGGGTAGAGACGGAGGATTACAGGCTGGACGTCCTCTGAGCTGTAGGTAAATATGGACGCAGGAAGAGGGACGTCTCTAAAATGTTAAAAACATTCATGATAGCAGGATGGACTCCAGAGTCCTCCAGAACTTAAGACTGATGTTGACCTAAGTGGGCGTGGCTTCTTCTTTCTTCTTCCTGGTGGATTTCCAGATCCACTACAGTCCTTCATCTCTATCACTGTTAGAACTCAGACACACCGGCAGCCCTTCCCTCATGGTGACGGTCTTTTGGTGAAAGTGGCGAGGAGCGAGGGAAACCCGGTACAAACAGTCCTGACTCATGTGATGGTTTTCAGACTGTTAATAATCCTGTTCATTCCCATAAACCAGGGGTGTGAAACTCAAGGCCCGGGGGGCAATTTCCGGCCCATGGAACGGTTACACTATATTGCCAAAAGTATTCACTCATCCATCCAAATAATGTTAATCAGGTGTTCCAGTCACTTCCATGTCCACAGGTGTATAAAATCATCACCTAGGCATGCAGACTGTTTCTACAAACATTAGTGAAAGAATGGCTCGCTCTCAGGAGCTCAGTGAATTCCAGCGTGGTACTGTGATAGGATGTCACCTGTGCAACAAGTCCAGTGGTGAAATTTCCTGGCTCCTAAATATTCCACAGTCAACTGTCAGTGGTATTATAACAAAGTGGAAGCCATTGGGAACGACAGCAACTCAGCCACCAAGTGGTAGGCCACGTAAAATGATGGAGCGGGGTCAGAGGATGCTGAGGTCATAGTGCACAGAGGTCACCAACTTTCTGCAGAGTCAATGGCTACAGACCTCCAAACTTCATGTGGCCTTCAGATTAGCTCAAGAACAGTGGTAGAGAGCTTCATGAATGGGTTTCCACGGTAACAGCTGCATGCAAGCCATACATCACCAAGTGCAATGCAAAGCGTGGGATGCAGTGGTGTAAAGCACGCCATCACTGGACTCTAGAGCAGTGGAGACGCCTTCTCTGGAGTGACCAATCACGCTTCTCCATCTGGTAATCTGATGGTCCAGTCTGGGTTTGGGGGTTGCCAGGAGAACGGTACTTGTCTGACTGCATTGTGCCAAGTGTAAAGTTTGGTGGAGGGGGGATTATGGTGTGGGCTTGTTTTTCAGGAGCTGGGCTTGGCCCCTTAGTTCCAGTCAAAGGAAATCTGAATGCTTCAGCATACCAAGAGATTCTGGACAATTCCATGCTCCCAACTTTGTGGGAACAGTTTGGGGATGGCCCCTTCCTGTTTCAACATGACTGTTCACCAGTGCACAAAGGAAGGTCCATAAAGACATGGATGAGAGAGTTTGGTGTGGATCAACTTGACTGGCCTGCACAGAGTCCTGACCTCAACCCCATAGAACACCTTTGGGATGAATTAGAGTGGAGACTGAGAGCCAGGCCTTCTGGTCCAACATCAGTGTGTGACCTCACAAATGTGCTTCTGGAAGAATGGTCAAAAATTCCCATAAACACACTCCTAAACCTTGTGGAAAGCCTTCCTAGAAGAGTTGAAGCTGTTATAGCTGCAAAGAGTGGACCGACGTCAGATTAAACCCTATGGATTAAGAATGGGATGTCACTGAAGTTCGTATGTGAGCCAAGGCAGGTGAGTGAATACTTTTGGCAATATAGTGTGGATCCGGCCTGCGAGTTGATCTGATATTTCTGTTCTAACTGGACCATCAGTCTGAGGTCTGCAATTTCCTCAAGTATAAAATGGTAAACTTATCCTTGATGATTTAAGAAGTAATAAAAACTGAAAAAGGAGTAAAAATATTTAGATAAAAAGTCAGGAATGTGGGAAAATAAATGAATTTGTGTTTTAATTTCCTATTTTCAATTTTGCATCTCACAATTAGGACTCAAACTTAGGATTCCGACTTTTTTATTTCGTACTTTGAGCATTTCAACTCGTAATTTTGACTTCTCATATAATATTTTGAGCTTTAAGATTCATAATTTAACATGTTAAGTCATGTTTTGACCTTTTTAACTAATTATTTTGTACTTTTTCTCATATTTTGAACTCCTTACTTTGATTTTATAATCCCCTAGTTTGACCTTTTAGACTCACAATTTAAAATTTTAATGATATTTTGACTTTTAATTTCATAATTATGATTTAGAATCATATTTTAACCCTTTAAACTCATTATTTTGACTTTCTTATTTGTCTTTAAAAACATAGTTTTTCAATTTCATGTTTTTGTTACCGGCGCCAGACCTAGGGGAATCTGGGCCGATAGCAGAGGATACACAGGATGCACTGCATAGCCAATAAAACTGTTTCTGTGGACCAATAAGAGAGAGGACTAACGTTAGCGTCTTGCTCCAGGCAGTGCTCGTTTATTTCTGAGCTGTGCACGAGCAGAACAGGTTACTAGTCTCCCTAAAAGTATCCACAGTAGCGCTACAGTGCCATCTACTGTTGTGGTTGGGTATTGACCTGATGTCAACACACTGAAAACAGAGTTAGATTAATTCAGATATTTAACAAAAAATAGGGGGGTGTCTGTTTCATAAAAAAAAAAATAAACACGTAGCATTTCCAACCTACTACATTTTGACCTTTTTGAAAGAATAAATTTACTTTTCTCAGATTGTGAGCCTTTAAACTTATCTTTTTACTTTTTTAACTTCAGAATTGTTTATCATCAGTGCTAGGTCTTTTTTCATATTCTATTACTCGTGAAATGAGGTTGAGGGTTTACCGTTAAATGTTAACCCTGTTAGGCCCTCAGGTTAGTCCTGAATCCAGAATCCGGCCCCT
Organism: Cheilinus undulatus; assembly: GCF_018320785.1. Classification (NCBI taxonomy): domain Eukaryota; kingdom Metazoa; phylum Chordata; class Actinopteri; order Labriformes; family Labridae; genus Cheilinus; species Cheilinus undulatus. Next base: position 49,328,991 of record NC_054877.1, read on the forward strand.
GCTGTGACTGAGTCTGACACCCCTGCTATAAATGAACAGGTGAAGACTGAATCACCTGGCTGTGTTTCCATCCTTACTGTACGAAGCTCCTCTTGAGTTTCTGCTCTGTCAAATACAGGAAGTAAAATCATGTTGGCTGAATCTGGAGGGCTTCTATCAGGATACGCTGCCCCCTGCAGGCGGTCCAAGTGTGCTACAAAGCTAAGTTGACAGATCAACCATGAAACTAGATGTGACAGGTTAAAGCAGGAACTATGATGTGGATCAGGGAGACCCGGGTGATGACACTGAACTGTTTATTTACTGATTTGTTTCTCTGAGAGTTTTCCTCCAAAACAGACTAACAGAAGTTTAACCTCTCTGGATGTTAACCTCTCTCCACGCTGTCCTGCAGTCCTGTCCACAGCTCTGGACCTGGTGGACCTCAGCGACCCAGGGGAGGGCAGTGGGAGCAGTGACGGAGGAGGCGTGGCCGTCGTCAGTAACAAGGAGCAGAGGAGGAGTCCTCTGAGGAGGAAGGGCAGCTCCAAGAGCCCCCGCAAACGGACCAAGCCTGATGAGACGGAGCTGATCCAGGTGGAGGTGGAACACCTGCCGGCCAGCCCCAGAACACCTGAGAGGATCTCCCTGGACTCAGGTAGCTGAAACCAGAACCTGGGACGGCAGACCCTTATAACCTAAAGTCAGACAGAAGTGTGTCTGAATACTAACGGACCGTTTCACAAACAAACGCTGCTCTATGAGAGAGTCCTGAATGGTCTATTAGAGCAGTGGTTCTCAACCTTGGGGTCAGGACCCCCTTGGGGGTTGAAAGACACTAAGAGGGTGTCTCCAGATGTCCTAAAAAAAAGACTATGAATTTATTTTAATTTATTATTTCTTTACACCAATTTTGCCAAATCTTAATCAGTTTTCATCATTTTTCCCACAAATTTAAACACATTTTTGCCATTTTAAACCCTTCACACACTTTTTCTGCCTTTTTTTTCCACTTCTAAACCAATTCTTGCCACATCAGACTAATGTTGCCTCTGTTGGCCCATTATTGCCACTATTTACCCCATTTTACCACTTTTTATGCCCATTTTATCCCATTTTAACCACATTTCACTATCTCATATGCCAGTTTGACCAATTTTTGCCAGTATCTACCTATTTTTTTTCTCAGTTATCACTATTTTGCCAGTTTAAATCAATTTGTCTTCCCATTTCACCAAATTTCCACACATTTTGCTAATTTAAAGCCTTTTTAGCCACTTTTTAATACCCTTTTACCACTATTTATGCCGATTTTTGCCTATTTCGGTTATTTTCAGTCACTCTTATCTAATTTTTCCCACTTCTAACCCATTCCTGCTGCTTTTAAGATCCAACTTCACCACCTTTTCCATTATTTTTTTTTTTCAATTTTTATATCAAAATAGATTGACATAGTTTTAGGAGGCTATATTCTACATAAACGAATTAAAAAAGAGACTTTTTTTTTTGATGAGAGTGGTTATTTTTTCAGGTTTAATATAACTGGATATCACAGCTTAACTTTACAATAGACCAGTGATACTCAACGCGTGGCTCTAGAGCCACATGTGGCTCTTTTATGATGATTTGTGGCTCTTTTATGTCTTTAATTGAAATATTATTCCCTTAAAAACCTTAAAAAGGTCAACTTTAACTTCAGAAATTATCCATTGCAAGTAACATTAATCTGTTTGTTTCCCACTCTTGTACAGTTGGCTTAAACTGTCAACCTTTATTTTTTTGTTTGTATATTTCCACTGCCCTGATTTGCAAATTTTCACCCATTTTTACCCCTTTTAATCTATTTTTTGCAGCTTTTGAAGCCCATTTTTTTTGCCACATTTTTGCCTTTTTTGACCATTTTTACCACCTGTAACTCATTTTTTTTTAACTTTTCCTATTTTCTCCCAATTTTTTCCATTCTTCACCCATTTTTTTTTACCATTTCTTTGCCAGTTAATGACAATTTTGCCACTTTTGCCAATTTTAGTCTCTTTTTACTTATTTTTTGCCACATTTTTACAGTTTTTGACCAATTTTGCCACCTGTAACTCATTTTTGTGTTATCAATTTCCACCATTTTCCACCAGTTTTTGCCTCTTTCATCCTGCTTTTTGTTTTTTTTTCCTTGTCCATTTGAGCTACCTTTTGCCATTGAATGCCACTTTTCCCATTTTAGTGTCTCATTTTTTTGCCCTATTTTACCATTTTTTGGCCACTTTTGCTACCTGTAACTTATTTTTTGCCACTTTTTCATGCCATTTATGCCACTTCTTTGACACTTTTTGACTATTTCACCACTTTGACGTATTTTTAAGGCCACTTATGGCCCAATGGTTGAGCAGGGTTGAGTAACACTGCAGTGGACCATGATGTGGTTGGCCCCCAGTTTGGCTTGGTCCCAGAAAGCCCCCCCCCCCCACTTCTCCCCCCTTATGGACGGCCTTGTCTCCACATGACTATTCTGGAATGTTCCTGGCTGTGTTCAACCACCTTCAGGTCCAGTGGGGGTCCCCGGTCTCTGGGACCTTTATTTTGGGGGCTGAGGACCGCTGCATTAGATCATGGTCAGAGGAAGAATCTATCTCCAAACAGCTCTGGTTTATTTTTGCTCTGTGTCGTTCATTTGGTTAAAAGCTCCGAGCTGTGTCATTCATGAGTCAAAATAAGAGATGATTTTAATCCGTGCTTTTACTGTGATGAGAATTTAACTTCCTGTTTCACCTCTGAGTCCTTTCTCATCTACACCCACCAGAACATGACCCAAACATTAAACCAGTGATAATTCCACTCTATAAGGACTTTAATATCCATTATTTACTGTTCAACTAAGTCTCAGTCATTCCAGCGTGTTTTCACAGCTCCGTTAGCGTCCGCTCCGCTCCTTAACATCCTGTCATCGCTGCGTTCACAGTCAGTCTGTCGTCTCCTCTGGATAAGTGGGACGACGTGAACCTGGACGTGGAGGACGGAGGGCGTAGGAGGTATGAGAAGAGATGCACCTCCCACCACTCGTCCAGTGAGCTGCTCTGGTAAAGTTTTATCTTTTATTATTATCATAGGACATCTTCATAATCAAACAACACCCCGCCAAAATAAGACTGTACAGACATGTTGTCTTTATGTATGCATTGTTAAGGCTCATTTAAACTCTGCTGATATAAGGGTTTTACTACTACCTTAGCTCTAACACCCATGTCTTTGTTTCCTTCAGGTCTGCAGAGTTTAAAACCGACCCTCTGAATAAGAACTCCTTCGACATCCACAGCTTCGACGACCTCGACTTCATTTCCTCCTCACAGGTGAGCTGCTGGATGAAAACACGGCTCAGGACTAGGAGACTCATCAGCTTCACCTCCTCTAGCCCACCCCAGCCTCCTCCTTTATAGACTAAAGCTCCACCTCCTCCACCCCAGCCTCCTCCTTTATAGACTAAAGCTCCACCTCCTCCACCCCAGCCTCCTCCTTTATAGACTAAAGCGCCATCTCCTCCACCCCAGCCTCCTCCTTTATAGACTAAAGCTTCACCTTCTCCACCCCAGCCTCCTCCTTTATAGACTAAGCTTCACCTCCTCCACCCCAGCCTCCTCCTTTATAGACTAAAGCTTCACCTCCTCCACCCCAGCCTCCTCCTTTATAGACTAAAGCTTCACCTCCTCCACCCCAGCCTCCTCCTTTATAGACTAAAGCTTCACCTCCTCCACCCCAGCCTCCTCCTTTATAGACTAAAGCTTCACCTCCTCCACCCTAGCCTCCTCTGTTAGAGACTAAAGCTTCACCTCCTCCACCCTAGCCTCCTCTGTTAGAGACTAAAGCTCCACCTCCTCCACCCCAGCCTCCTCCTTTAGAGACTAAGCTTCACCTCCTCCACCCCAGCCTCCTCCTTTATAGACTAAAGCTTCACCTCCTCCACCCTAGCCTCCTCTGTTAGAGACTAAAGCTCCACCTCCTCCACCCCAGCCTCCTCCTTTAGAGACTAAAGCTCCACCTCCTCCACCCCAGCCTCCTCCTTTATAGACTAAAGCTTTACTGAGTGTTGATTAAATTGAATAAACGACTTATCTTTAATGTTAGCATCAGGCTGAAACATAAAAACTGAAGAAGTGAAGGGGGTCTGAGTAAAATATTCAACATTGAGCATCCCTACTGTTATCCACTGAAATATTAGGACTGTTTAATAATAAAACATGTTAAATCTGACATCATCATCTATCAGAGACACTAACAAACCCTGGTGTGAAGTTCAGGGAGTGTGGGATAAAGCAGTGTCTCCTCTGAGCTCCTCTCAGCTGTTCTAACGTCTCTTTAAATAAAACTTTGACTTTGTCCTTTAGTTCAGACTCTGAGTTTGTCTTCAGCGCCTCTCTGACAGCTGCTGGCTGACCTTCCTCTGTGTTCTCAGGACTGCGGGGCATCCCGACAGCGCAGACGGACTCGCTCCCTGCTGGCCAGAAAGGAGTCTCTAGAGGATGAGTTTGTCAGAGCCAAGGCTGCTGTAGAGGTACTTGTAAAGGTCCTGTCCTATAGGAGGAAGGTTTAGATGGGGTCAGAGGTCAACATTAGGCTCTGCTTATAAAGTTAATACCACGATAGGTTCATGAACAGACATTAGACCCTCCTGAAACACAGAGGAGCTGAAACAGGACACTACAGTCCATGAAACCTTCCCCATCCTTTAAGCCGTGGTTATTTCAGGTTCTTGACTTTGCCGAGGCGATAAAACAGCAGAATGTCTGCGTCCTGGAAATGTGCTCTCGGTGCAGTTTGAGGTTTAATGTTTCATAAATCAGCTGATGCTCAGAAACAGACCCCAGCAGGACCAGGCTGAGCTGACATCCTCCCTCTACATCATGTCATGAGACTCTCCTCAGAGAGCTCCCGCATTCTGCACTCGCTCAGACTGATGACACTGCAGCTTCACGGGGACCGAGCGGCAGAGTCCGGGTCCGTTCTCTTTGAATCCCTTCTTTTTTGAAACGCTGTAGCATGTTATTGTCATGACTGATAGTTTTAAAATAATAAATAATACAGTCATGGACGAAAGTATTGGCACCCCTGGAATTTTTCCAGAAAATACACCATTTCTCCCAGAATTTGTTGTAATTACAAATGTTTTTGGTATACACATGTTTATTTCCTTTATGTGCATTGGAACAACACACAAGAAAAAAGAAGAAAAAGACAAAATTGACAAAATTTATACATAACTCCAAAAATGGGCCGGACAAAATGATTGTCCCCCTTTTAAAACTGTGGGTAAATCATTTCATTTCCAGCATGTGATGCTCATTTAAACTCACCTGTGGCAGTAACAGGTGCTGCAATCTAGAAATCACACCTGAAGCCAGTTAGAATGTCTAAAAGTTGACTCAGCCTTTGTGTTGTGTGTCTGTGTGTGTCACACCAAGCATGGAGGAGAGAAAGAAGAGCCAAGAACTGTCTGAGGACTTAAGAAGCAAAACTGTGGAAAAATATGAACAATCTCAAGGTTAAAGACCATCTCCAGAGATCCTGAAGTCCCTTTGTCCACTGTGTGTAATATAATCAAGAAGTTTATAACCATGGAGCTGTGGCTAATCTCCCTGGACGTGGACAGAAGAGAAATACTGACAAAAGAATGCAACGCAGGATAGTTGGAATGGTGGATAAACATCCTCAGTCAACTTCCACACAGATTCAGGCTGTCCTGCAGACTCAGGGTGCAAAAGTGTCAGCTGGGACCATACGTGGTCATCTGAATGAGATGAAGCACCATGGCAGGAGACCCAGGAGAACCCCACTGCTGACAAAGAGACACAAAAAAGCCAGACTGGAGTTTGCAAAAATGTACCTGAGTAAGCCTCAATCCTTCTGGGAGAACATTTAGTGGACAGATGAGACTAAGGTAGAGATTTTTGGAAAAGCACGTCATTCTACTGTTTACAGAAAACAGAATGAGGCCTACAAAGAAAAGAACACAGTACCTACAGTCAAACATGGTGGGGCTTCAAGGATGTTTTGGGGTTATTTTGCTGCCTCTGGCACAGGGTGCCTTGACTGTGTGCAAGGAATCATGAAATCTGGAGACTATTAAAAGATTTTGGGCCGCAATGTAGGGCCTAGTGTCAGAAAGCTGGGTCTGGGTCAGAGGTCATGGATGTTCCACCTGGACAATGACCCCCAAACATACCTCAAAAAGCACCAAGAAATGGTTGGAGACAAAGCTGGAGAGTTCGGAAGTGGCCAGCAATGAGTCCAGATCTAAATCCCATTGAACACCTATGGAGAGATCTCAGAACTGCTGTTGAAGAAGCACCCTTCAAATCTGAGAGACCTGGAGCAGTTTGGAGAAGAAGAGTGGTCCAAAATTCCAGCTGAGAGGTGTAAGAAGCTTGTTGATGGTTATAGGAAGTGATTGGTTTAGTTATTAATTCCCAAAGGGTGTGCAACCAAATATTAAGTTGAGGGTGCCAACAATTTTGTCTGGCCCATTTTTGAGTTTTGTGTAAAATTTTGTCAATTTCGTATTTTTTCTTCTGTTTTTTTTTTTTTTGTGTGTTTAAATGCACATAAAGGAAAAAACATGAGTATACCAAAAACATTTGTAATTGCAACAATTTCTGTGAGAAATGGTGTATTTTCTGGAAAAACTCCAGGGGTGCCAATACTTTCTTCCATGACTGTAGATGATTATAGACGGTGGTTTCCAACAGCTCAGTGATTAAATGTCAGATTTGCTCAGTGACATTTTAATCGGATGTTCTCGTGTCGATGAGTTTGTTTCCTTCAGGCTCAGTGAACCAATCACAACGCTCCCCTACAGATCTACCTGTCAGTGATTAGAGCCTGATTAATCAGCTGATCCAGTATTATCCATAAACGGCCGTCACATCTGCCAGAGTAACTCTGAATTTAAGTTTGACATCAAACTAACAAAGTTGGTGCAAATGTTGTGTGTGCAGTGTTAACAGGAGACGGCAGAGACAGGCTTTTAATGAAGAGCCAGATTTCAGAGCACACTAAGGAGGGAGGATTATTTTACTGTTTATATGAAGTAAGAGAAAGGCGGCTTCATCCTGTCATCATGGACCTTTTTACAGACTTACTGATCACTAATGTATTCCAGATGAGTGGATGTTTATCTGTGATAGTTTTCTATGATGGACTCTAATGTTTTCTGAGTAACATCCTACCAGGACTCCTCTGTCTCTGTTTCTAATCATTTTAATGACTGGTAGTCATCTTGGTTTTATGTGTTTTGGGTTACTGTTTCAATTTTAATTATTCTAATGTTCAGTTTTCCAATAAAATAAAAACACTTAAACTTGACTAGTGTGTATTTTTACAGCCATGGAGAATAACCCCTCAGAACTCCCAAACTTTTCCTCCTCTTTTTACTACGACTCCCATGGTGCATTTCACCAGCTAACAGCCAATCAAAGAGCTGCTCATTCTGAAGATGAATTTCACACTTTGAGAAAATAGCAGTTAAAGTGAGCCCTATCTGGACAGGAGGCCAGCTGCATCATGGGAAATATTGGAAATGCATTCTTAGAAACTACAGTCCTGACCAGGACCGTTCTGATGATCTGTCTTGTGTTCGTGTTTCCAGTCGGATACGGAGTTCTGGGATAAGATGCAGGCAGAGTGGGAGGAGCTTGCTCGGAGGAACTGGTTGGATGAGTCAGATGGTCAGCGGCCAGCCCCGCCCTCCGTCTCACCTGTGGAGAAGGTGAGGTCATACCTTCATCCTCCTCTGTTTACAGTCCATCACCATAGAGACATCAGCTCCTGCTCAGACCAGTTTACCCAGAATGCTCTGCACTAAGGCTCATCTCTACAAATCACAGCTGTAGTTAGGGGAGGGAACAGATCAAAGATAAAAAAAATTACATTAACCTCCTGAGAACCGAGCCTTTGTTTGGAGAGCATTTTTATTTTCTCCCACTTAGATAAATACGGTCAGATAAGTTAAAATATCAGTCTTGTTGTAGAACAGGAATTTCTTGGAAATTTTCCTTTCCAAACCCCCAAAAAATTCCATAAATAAAAAAAGTCTTTGAAAATTCTTAAACATATTTTTAAAGTACCCAAATATTTCTGTAAATAGTACTCAGTTCGTTCAGTGAAAATTCCCCATGAAGCCAGAAAATTCCAATAAAAAATACCCCAAACCCCCTAAAGTTTTCTAAGACAAATGCTGAAAAATTCAAAGGACAATCCTGAAGCCCAAATTCCCAATCCAACTTCCCAAAAATTTGGAAATAATTTCCCCATATTCCCATGAAAATGCATTAAAAAATTAAAATTAATTAAAAGCATGAAACTTTATGTTCTTAATTTCAATAAAAAATACATTAACTTCCAAGTAAATTCCCTAAAATATCCAAACAGCAAATTATTCCAGCATTAAGGCAATAACCTTAAACTTGAACCGACATTTTGAACAATTATTACATCAGTTCTATTGCCAAAAATGACTGGGTTAATGTAGGAAAACCAAAATGGGATGTCCTCATATGTGGATGCTGGGTCCGAGGAGGTTGAAATTAATTTAAATTTGAATTAAAATAAAATTCCATTATGTGTTAGCATCATGCTAACAAATGCAGATGAACAATGCAGTCCTACTCTTTGAATCCTTGTAAATGTTAGTTTTCTTTGAAGGACACATCCCTATCTGCTGATGTATTCAGCCAACATACTGACTGTGAATATGAACAGTTTCATGCTGATACGACTGCTTCCTTTATGAATTATTATCAGCTGATACCATACAATATCAAGAAGTTTGATGTTTGATATTTATCGCTGTACAGTAGAACAGTTTTAGGAACTCTGTAACGGGTCCAGGGACAGGTTTTGTGAAACCCCTTCCATAGACCAGTGGCTCTCGGCTGGTCTAGCATCAGGACCCACCACCGTAACGACAGATCACAACCAAAACTTCTAAAAAATGTAAAATCATGATCAGATATTTCTATGAAAACAGGAGCAGTTTGGACTGAGATGGGTGGAAATGGGTCCTTCAATATAAAACAATTTTTACTGATCATTTTTCCAGGTTCACGTCCACTGAAACTGGCTCTGTGACCCACTTTTATGCCCCAACCCACCAGTTGAGAACCACGGCTTTGGACCACCTTAATCCATGTTTATGTTGCTGAAAATTCCCTTCTAGATCTTTCTTTGAAGCCTGAACATGAACTCAGATTTCCTCCTGTTCTTCATGAAGGAGTCGCTGCTCTCTGAGTGAGGAAGTTAGTCATAATCTGAGATTATTCCTGAGATGTTTGGGAGTATTAATCTGTAGATTAATCCAGAGACTGGCTCTGAAGTGATCAGCAGTAATCCTGCAGTAATCCCTTCTCCTCTCGCCCTCCACGCTGTTCAGGTGTTACATCACCAACATGTTATCAAACACCTGTAGGCGGGCCCACAGGTGAGGTAGGACTCACCTAGACCTGCTCCATCAGAGCCACAGTCACAATCAGGATTGAATGTATAAGGCTCTTTTAATGTCTAGTTCCTCACGGAGAACGTTAGCTGTGTCCGGTATACCATTTCAGCTAGTCCAGACCCTACACCAGGGCCAGTTCAGCTAGTCCGGACCCTAAACCAGGACCAGTACACCTTAGCAGACTCTACTAGAGGCCAGTACTTCTGTCAGCATAGCTCCTGGGTTCACAGGGACACGCTGACCTCTCCACCACAATAGGGTGATCCATGACTGGATCCATGACAGTAGCAAACATCCCGACCTCAGCTGCGTTTTCCCGCTCTTCCTGGAGGATCCTGGGGGGTTCCCATGCCTGATGGGAAATATAATCCCTCCAGAGTCCTGGGTCTACCCTGAGATCTCCTCCCTGCCTTAAATGATGAGGTTTTATTTACTGTGAATATAAAACCAAAGAGGCCCGAGGATGGATCCTTGTGGACCTCCAAACGTACTGATCCTGGTTAGACAGAGATCATCTTTCAGGATCAATGAGGGATTTATTGATCGATCGACAGAGACTGAATGTAACCCAGGTTTTTGTCATCCAGGGTTACTACTTCAACACCAACAACCCGTACAGAGACTGGCCCAACGCCTTTACCGAGGGCCAGGAGAAAGCCCGGGAGGGAGACCTGAACGCCGCCGTGCTGCTGCTGGAGGCCGCCATCCTTCAGGACCCTCAGGACTCAGAGGTGACCTGGACCTGTGCACGAGTTCACCTGTCTTTAAGTGAAAACCATCAGCGCTCTGAGGATTTGAGGGGTTTTGAAGGTTTTGATGTCTTCTTTGTGATTTCAGGCCTGGCAGGTTTTAGGAATGACTCAGGCCGAGAACGAGAACGAGCAGGCCGCCATCGTGTCGCTGCAGAGGTCAGACTCCCTGTTTGCTCTTATTCTGATCTCTCTGAACCAAACCGAGTCTGCTCTGTGGTTTGGAGAGGATCTCTGAGAGCCAGAATGAAACTCTAGAACATTTTATGTTTTTTTGCACTGGACCCTCAGGGCCACCGTACATAGATAATTAAAATATGATGAATATTTCTGATATAAATAAGCTCCATGATTTAGAAACATAGCCTTTCAGGACTGTCCATACAGAGACGTTTACCCGCGTTAGCCGCTACTAGCTAGTAGAAGCTAACCTGTCTCACCTCTGCAGGTGTCTGGAGCTCCGCCCCAACAACCTTCCGGCTCTCATGGCGCTCGCCGTCAGCTTCACCAACGTCGGCATGCAGCGGGAGGCGTGTGACGCTCTGCAGCGCTGGATCTGCCACAATCCCCGCTACAAACACCTGGTCCACCACCGCAGGAGTCCGCTACAGGGTTCCCCGGCCACGCCACGCAGAGGCCCCCAAACCTCCACACCTGCCAGGTATGCAAGACTGGAGTGGCCAATGAAATATCTCTCCAGTGTTCAGTGTTGTTTTAAAGGCTCATCAGCTAGCAGCTGGTCAATGATGCTAAAAACAACGACATGCTAACGCCAGAACGACGTCCATCGTTTTACAACTCGTCTGGTTGTGACAAATGGAAACTACTGGGAAATCATTTTTTTCAGATGAACATGACGGCATTCCCAGTTCAGACATCTGAGGTAAATGGAGCGCAGCATAAGTCCCAGCTGCTGTGCTGAGGATGATGGGTAATATTTATTTCAGATTAAAGGAGCAGTTCAGCGTTTATAACTCCCTCCTGCTTCTCTCTGCGTGTTTGTGTTTGTGTATTTTTGTTTATATTTGTTTATTTATTTATTTATGTTTGTGTATATATATTTGTCCAGGACACTCTTGTAAATGAGATTTTTGATCTCAATGAGGTTTTCCTGGTTAAATAAAATTAAATAAATAAATAAAAATTTGTATATATATTTATGTAAGTGTATTTTTTATACAGTTGAAACCAGAAGTTTACATACACTATATAAAAAGGCACATAAACTTTTTTTTTTCTTACCGTCTAACATTGAATCAGATTAAACTTTTCCTGTTTTTGGTCAATTAGGATTACCAAAATTATTTCTATTTGCTAAATGCCAGAATAATGAGAGAGATCATTTTTTAGACATTTTTTAATTACTTTCTTCAAAGTCAGAAGTTTACATACACTAAGATTACTATGCCTTTAAACAATGTGGGAAAGCCCAGATGATGATGTCATGTCTTTGGAAGCCTCTGATAGGTTTATTGACAACATTTGAGTTAATTAGAGGCACACCTGTGGATGTATTTTAAGGCACACCTGAAACACACTGCTTCTTTGTGTAACATCATGGGAAAATCAAAAGAAATCAGCCAAGATATCAGGAAGAGAACTGTGGACTTGCACAAGTCTGGTTCATCCTTGGGTGCAATTTCCAGATGCCTGAAGGTGCCACGTTCATCTGTTCAAACAATTATACACAAGTATAAACACCATGGGAATGTCCAGCCATCATACCGCTCAGGAAGGAGACGGGTTCTGTGTCCCAGAGATGAACGTGCTTTGGTCCCAAAAGTGCATCTCAACCCAAGAACAAAAGCAAAAGACCTTGTGAAGGTGCTGGCTGAAGCTGGTAAGAGTGTGTCATTATCAACAGTCAAACGAGTCCTGTACCCACATGGGCTGAAAGGCCACTCTCCCAGGAAGAAGCCATTACTCCAAAAGAAACATAAAAAAGCCAGATTACAGTTTGCAAATGCACACAGGGACAAAGACCTTCATTTTTGGAGACATGTTCTGTGGTCTGACCAAACTAAAATTGAACTTTTTGGCCATAATGACCATCGTTACATTTGGAGAAAAAAGGGGGAAGCTTGCAAGCCTGAGAACACCATCCCAACTGTGAAACATGGGGGTGGCAGCATCATGTTGTGGGGTTGTTTTGCTGCAGGAGGGACTGGTGCACTTCACAAAATAGATGGCATCATTAGGAAAGAACATTATGTGGAAATACTGAAGCAACATCTCAAGACATCAGCCAGGAAGTTAAAGCTTGGGCGCAAATGGGTTTTCCAAATGGACAATGACCCTAAGCACACTGCCAAACTGGTTACAAAGTGGCTTAAGGATAACAAAGTCAATGTTTTGGAGTGGCCATCACAAAGCCCTGATCTCAATCCCATTGAAAATTTATGGGCAGAGCTGAAAAGGCATGTGCGAGCAAGGCGGCCTACAAACTTGGCTCAGTTACACCAGTTCTGCCAGGAGGAATGGGCCAAAATTCCTGCAAACTATTGTGAGAAGCTTGTGGAAGCATATCCCAAGTCATACAGTTAAAAGGCAATGCTACCAAATACTAATGACATGTATGTAAACTTCTGACTCTCAAGAAAATAATAAAAAATTGTTTAAAAAATGATCTCTGTCATTATTCTGGCATTTAGCAAATAGAAATAATTTTGGTAATCCTAATTGACCAAAAACAGGAAAAGTTTAATCTGGTTTAATGTCAGACAGTGAGAAAAAAAAGTTTATGTGCCTTTTTATATAGTGTATGTAAACGTCTGGTTTCAACTGTAATTGTGTTTATTGCTTTACATATATTTGTGTATGTGTATGTATTTATATTTATGTTTGTGTATATTTATTTATATTTTTGTGTATTTTATTTATTTATTTTTGTGTATATTTATTTATGTTTGTGTGTATTTATTTATGTTTATATATATTTATCTGTGTTTGTGTATATTTATTTGTATTTATGTATATTTATTTATGTTTGTCTTTGGGTATATTTATTTATATTTATGTATATTTATTTTTATGTATATTTATGTATATTTGTGTTTAGTCATTTATGTTTGTGTGTATTCATTTATATACAGTATATATATTTGTCTATATTTATATATTTTTATTTTTTATTTATGTTTGGGTATCTTTATTTATATTTGTGTATATTTATATATATTTGTGTTTATTCATATATATATATATATATATATATATATTTGTGTCTGTGTTTATGTGCATTTATATCTGTGCAGGTCGGGTCTACAGGACGTGCTGCAGCTGTTCCAGGAGGCGGCCATGTTGAATCTGGACTGTGTGGATCCAGATGTCCAGACCGGTCTTGGCGTTCTCTTTAATCTTAGCTCAGACTTCAACAAGGCGGTGGAGGCGTTCACAGCGGCGCTCTCCGTCAGACCCCAGGTTAGTTCACACGGGTCATATCTACATGTTTATTTCTTCTTTTTATTTCAAAGGTTTTTTTTTTTTTTTGGTTTGATGAGAAAATGTTTTTAAGACAAAATAGAGAATTCCTGAAATACAAACATTTAACTTGATATTCTTTAACCTCCTGAGACCTGAGCTTTAGTTTGGAACACAGTTTTGATTTCCCAGAATCCACACTAATTCTCTAAAATTTCAAATAAATTATCTACAGCTTCATCCAAAATTCTTTAACATATTTTTAAAGGTTTCCATTAAAGGCATCAACATTTTTCTTAATATTCCCCCTATGTTTCAGTGAAGCTTTGCCATAAAGCCTAAATATTCCACTAAAAATTACCCTGAAATTCCATGTAAATTCCTGGGAAAGTTTTTAATAATGGCCCCAAACTTTGAAGCAGAATTCCCCCAAATTCTTTTCAGATTCTCCAAACACATTCCTCAAAATTACATTTGAAAATCCATAATAATTCTCGAAAATTTCTCAGGACATGCACACCCAAATTCCCTGATGATGTCGTGACTTCCTGTCTATTCAGGATTACTTGCTGTGGAACCGTCTCGGCGCCACGTTGGCGAACGGTGACCGCAGCGAGGAGGCGGTGGAGGCGTACACTCGCGCTCTGGAGCTGCAGCCTGGGTTCATCCGGTCCAGGTACAACCTGGGGATCAGCTGTATCAACCTGGGAGCTCACAGGTAAGTTCACCTGGATGTGGGGGGGTTAGGATGCTGCTGCTATCTGAGGTCTCAGGATGAACACCTCCTGTTCCTCTAGCCCGTGTGAGCAGGACCGGCTCAGAGCAGCGGTGTAGATGTAGAACAGCACATTTAGAGCACTTCCTGATCCTGTTTCTGGTCCCGCAGGGAGGCGGTCAGTAACTTCCTGACAGCTCTGAACCAGCAGAGGCGGAGTCAGCGCTGCAGCCAGCAGCAGATGTCCGCTAACATCTGGGCCGCCCTGAGGATTGCCATCTCCATGATGGACCGACCCGAGCTGTTCCAGGCCGCCAGCGTGGGAGACCTGGACCTGCTGATGAGGGTGTTTGACGTGGGCGACGTGTGACGGACGTGGTGATGGGGTCATCACGTCGCGGAGATGTTTGGTTTAAAACCAAAGAGACACGATGGCGGTGGGAACATCCTACGCAGTTTAACAGCACAACCCTTTAGCTTCCTGTGAGCGGCAATCGGAGACCTGAAGACTCAGCAGGTCCCTAACAAGTCCTTTACAATTCCAGCATACTCTCACTTTAATCTTAAACTGCTGAAGAGTCAGGAACTGAGACACCACCGACTGACCACCAGAGGGCAGCAGAGCTCCTCTTTATTCAGTTTAAATATTTAAGAAGAAGAAAATCTAGAAGCAATAGACCCTCACCAGGGTTTGATCCTGTTTTAGTTCAGAGTTTAACCGTGTTCGTCTCCATCTATCATCAACACAAACATTTTAAACCAAAACTCTAATAACTGAGCTTTTATTCTGACATTTAATCTACTGTGACTTCAACTTCCTGCACGGATGTTTCAAACTAAAAGCTGTCCAGAAACTCTCAGCCATAACTCTTCTTTCCCAGCAGGCTTTTATTGTGAAATATCTGCAGGAAGTTTCAGTAAATACATGAACAAAGATTAAAGAGTTCAAACAATCACTAACACCGAGGTCAGAGGTCATGAGGGTCGGATTAGCCAATCATAGAGATGATCAACACCCTTGAAGAAAGCAGTGATGCTTCTCTTTCTTCTGTCGTGGTCGTCCTTCGATGACATAAAGGAGATGAAGACTAGAAGAAAGGAAGAGAAGGAGGAGAGGAGGAAGAGGAGGAGAAGGATGAAGACGAACAGAGAAGGATGAGAAAGAGTTGAAACAGGACGTATTCTGGATTTCAGGATGTAGTCATGTTTAAAGCGTGACCTCTGACCTCTAAACGTCTCTTGATGTTTAGTTACAACCAGCTCTGAAAACTCTTGATTTTTGTTCTGTCTCGGCTCTTATTTTGAAGGTCTGTGTGGTCACTTCCTGTCTGTCGTTGACTCTCAGGTGAATCCTCAGATTGATGGACAATAACTTAAAGCTGCAGCACTTTCTCTGCTTGATGCACAAACGTATTTATATGCTTCAAACATTTAACCGTTAAATAATCGATGTATTCCTGTCAGACGTGCTCGTTTAGTTTGAAACGTTTGTTTAAGAACCAATCATCTTTCTCCCATCATAATGTCTGCGTTCATTAAAAATCACTAAAATTACCTCGGACATGTCTAAAGCCAGAGACGGCTCTGTTCTATAGTGAAGCATGGATTTTACAGGAAGCTGCTGTTCTGTTGCTGTACCTCATCCATGTTTTATGCTGCTTACTGTGACCATCATCCTCTGACATCACTGAGCACGCTCGCCATGATCATTTTGACCTTTAGGAGTTTGTTTACATGGAGGAGTGGCTCCCATGATCCTCCACTGCCCTCCGTATCACCTGTTCTGATTGACCCTGTGACAGCGGGGTCTGTACTGTTTCTGACGTTTGAAGGAAATCTGACTGTGCTGCTTCTGTTGCTTCAAATTCATCTGAATTCAACCCCACAGTATTAACTTACTAGATAGTATACCAGCATGTTTAGAAGCATGTTCATGACAACAGGAGGGAGAAAAGCTGTTAAAGAGGTGCCGCTAGCCTCTTAGCTCGTGGCTAATGTGTCCTCATTCAGTCTTATCAGCATGTAGAGATACCAGACCACATCACTTACCTGAACGACCAATCAGAACGGGCCTCTGTGGTCGCAGATGTGGAGAGAAGCCACTGCAATAAACACTGTAGAGATTTTATGTCTTCAAAGAAGATGCTAACACCAGTGGAGGCATGAGTAAACCTTCTGTTTATGTTTCTTTGTCTTGATAAATCAGCATTTCTCCACAGAGCAAGGAGAAATCTGACCTCCTGCGATGTGATTGGTTGATCTTTGGACCAATGAGTGTGAGTCTTCCCTCTGTTGCTCCTGAAAGTTGTGATCAGACCAAAAGTGATCCAAACGAGGGTGTAAAGATGTAAAGAGGTCAGAGGTCATGTTTGAGGGCGTTTTCATGTTAGACACTGTCGTCTCCGTCTGAGTCAGTGGGCGGAGTTAGTTTAAAGGTTAATACCCTTTGATGACATCATTGTTCTGATTCAAAGGATGACATCACCAAAGGCAGAGGACAGGATGTTGGTGAAGCCGGGGATGTCGGGGCCTTTTTCCTCCATTTTTTCCCAGTAGTCAGTAGCAAGCTGCTCGCCAGTTGTCAACAGAGACGGTCAATAAGAGGGAAAGACTGTCGGTGTGGAGATCAGCGGCACTTTTTCATCAGCTCTGGTTCTGGAAGTAAAATCCTCCATAGAGATTTCTGAAAATCCTTCTTACAGGGCCTTAAGGCAGGGGGGTCAAACTCAAGGCCTGGGGGCCAAATCTGGCCTGTGGAACAGCTAAATCTGGCCCCCAAAGATGATCTGATATTTCTGTTCTAACTGTCCCATCAGTCTGAGGTCTGCATATTTCCTCTGAACTTATCCTGATGATTTAAGATTTCCTTGTTAAGTAATAAAATCTGAAAAAGTAAGGAGTAAAAATATTTAGATAAGAAGTCAGGAATGTGAGAAAGGAAATCAATTTATGTTTTAATTTCACATTTTCAATTAAGCATCTTGCAATTAGGACTCAAACTTAGGATTTTGACTTTTAATTTCATACTTTTAGCATTTCAACTCATAATTTTGACTTTTCAAATAATAGTTTCTGCTTTAAGATTCATAATTCTAATTTTTAAGTCATATTTTGGCCTTTTTAACCAGTTATTATGTTTTTTTATCTCATATTTTCAACTCCAAACTTTGACCTCATAATCCCACAGTTTGACCTTTTAGGCTCACTTAAGATTTTGAATCATATTTTGAGTGTTAATTTCACAATTACAAATTTTATTCATATTTTGACCTTTTAAACTCATTATTTTGATTTTCTTTCTAACATATTTGCCTTTTAAAAAAACATTATTTTTGTATTTCAATTTCATGTTTTGACTTTTTTGAACTAATTTTTTTATCCTTCTCACATTATGAACATTTAAACTGATCTTTTTAACTTTTTAATTGTCAAAATCATTTGTCATCTGTGCTAAGTCTTTTTTCATCTTCTATTACAGGTGAAATGAGGTTGACAGTTTCTGGTTAAAAAGGTGACCCTGTTAGGCCCTCAGGTTAGTCCTGAATCCAGAATCCGGCCCCTGCTGTGACTGAGTTTGACACCCCTGCTTTAAGGCATAAACCTTGCTAACCAGCTGCCTGAGGACTCAGGACTGTGAAACATTCAATTCAGAAGAACTATGGTGTTCACAAAGGGACAAAAAGGCAAAGGTACAATTTTTCTGTGAAGCTGGAGGAACTACATATCCCACAATCCATTGTGATTCATGTTCAGGACCGTTTTTCAAGCTTTAAATCAGGGGTCATCGGCTACATTTGTACCAGGGCCAGCCTTTTGGGGCCGAACTTTCAAATAAACTGGAATAAAAAATTATTCTGGTCTAATTAACATATTTAAAACATATATTTAAATTTTCTTTTAAATGTCTGCCATTTTTAGGCTCTGAAAGTGAGATCAATTGTTATACCGTAGCCAGCCACAAGGGGGCGATTGAGATATTTAGCTGAATATTTGTGGGGCTGAGGTCAGTGCTAATGTCAACCTCGCTGTAGAGCAGAATGTTGGTGAAGCTGGGGATGTTGGGGTCTTTTTCCCTCCATTTTTGCCAAATAGTCGGCCACAGTTGACAACTCCTGGTCAGTTCCTTTGTCAGCACAGGACAGTCAACATGAGGGGTTTACGAACGCCCCGGACTCTTAGACCCTGGACTTTGGGGTCAAGTGTGCTCAGGTTCCTGATGTGAAACCAAGGTTTGAGGTCTCCTCTTGGTCCTGACTCTCCATCACAAACAAACCAAACTCCATTAACCAAACACACTGTCATTTTAAAGTCTTTCTTTTCCTGTTAGAGCTAACAAATCCTGATCCTGGCTTTAAACCTGAGCATCCTATCAGCCCTTCACTAAAGTCTGAGAAATAATCAGAGGGTCAACTTTTGGTCTGACCACAGCTCCTCAGATCCTGTCTTCATCGTCTGTACAGATCAAACTCACATGTAAACTGATGTTTTAGACATTAAACAGAGCGTACAGAAACCTGAAAACTCTCCTCTTCATTGGTTCTTCATTGATGTGATCAGAGCAGAGGTAAAATGATTATTAATAAATGTCTGTAAATGTGGAGCACAGAGTTTGGGAGAAAGCCGTAGGGTTTTATCTAGTGATCTTTTTCTTTTCTTCATTGAATATTTTTGGACATGATGCTTTTATTTTGAAAGGACAGCTAAAGGGAGACAGGAAATAAGGGGAAAGAAAGTGGGGGAAGCAATGTCAGGACCGAGATCTGATCCTAAAACTGGTCTTCCAGCACTGCAGCCTTTGGATATGGACGCCTACTCTGCCAACAGATCCAACAAAGGGAAATGATTATCAGTGTAGAAATGGACTAGTAAACTTTGGAAGAGATTATCAGTGTAGAAATAGACCAGTAAACTTTGGAACAGATTATCAATGTAGAAATAGACCAGTAAACTTTGGAACAGATTATCAATGTAGAAATAGACCAGTAAACTTTGGAACAGATTATCAATGTAGAAATAGACTAGTAAACTTTGGAACAGATTATCAATGTAGAAATAGACTAGTAAACTTTGGAACAGATTATCAGTGTAGAAATGGACTAGTAAACTTTGGAACAGATTATCAGTGTAGAAATGGACTAGTAAACTTTGGAACAGATTATCAGTGTAGAAATAGACTAGTAAACTTTGGAACAGATTATCAGTGTAGAAATGGACTAGTAAACATTGGAACAGATTATCAGTGTAGAAATGGACTAGTAAACATTGGAACAGATTATCAGTGTAGAAATAGACTATTAAACTTTGGAACAGATTATCAGTGTAGAAATAGACCAGTAAACTTTGGAACAGATTATCAATGTAGAAATAGACCAGTAAACTTTGGAACAGATTATCAATGTAGAAATAGACCAGTAAACTTTGGAACAGATTATCAATGTAGAAATAGACCAGTAAACTTTGGAACAGATTATCAATGTAGAAATAGACTAGTAAACTTTGGAACAGATTATCAGTGTAGAAATGGACTAGTAAACTTTGGAACAGATTATCAGTGTAGAAATGGACTAGTAAACTTTGGAACAGATTATCAGTGTAGAAATAGACTAGTAAACTTTGGAACAGATTATCAGTGTAGAAATGGACTAGTAAATTTTGGAACAGATTATCAGTGTAGAAATGGACTAGTAAACTTTGGAACAGATTATCAGTGTAGAAATGGACTAGTAAACTTTGGAATAGATAATCAGTGTAAAAATGGACTAGTAAACTTTGGAACAGATTATCAGTGTAGAAATGGACTAGTAAACATTGGAACAGATTATCAGTGTAGAAATGGACTAGTAAACTTTGGAATAGATTATCAGTGTAGAAATGGACTAGTAAACTTTGGAACAGATTATCGGTGTAGAAATGGAGACTTGTTTCTCTTCTGTCTTCCTTTGAGGGTTCTGTTTATTTCTTTAGTGTTGTTGATGTTATTTCTAATAATTTTTTTAACAATTATTTAATTTAATACCTGCATCAGTTCTCACAGATATTTCTCTTACATATTAAAAACAATTATTATTTTACCAGCAGCATTAAGGCTTTTAACATCATGAGTATTTAAACTTTGAGCTTTATTGCTCTATCATCACTTGTTTTTAAAAATTTATATTATAGTTTATCTCTGTTTTATTGGTGTTTGTTTTAATGAATCTAAAGGTTTGGCTGTAAAGTTTTATATTGTTATGACGGCCCTTGAACTGTGAATTAGTATTTCTGTATTTTTTCCAGTCCCCTGAATCCTGATTCTACACAGAAAAGCATGGATCTCTGAGGTTTGAGGGGAAATGCACCCGTGTGTCTGCGGCGCCCTCTGGTGGCAGCGGTAGGCTGGGTCAGCTCCTCGGTGATCCTCCTGCTGATGTTAAAGCTCTCACACATGAATGAACTCCTGAGGACTGGTCAGAGTTTTCCTCTGCTTAAACGCAGGCAGACCTTCATGTTTCTCTCAGACTTCCCTCTCTCTCCGGTTAAATTATCTCCTAAAGTCAAAAGGTGAGCTGATGTGTGAAAGCAGCAGGTAAAAGTCTGGAAAATTCCTCAGCAGAAGAAGAATCAGTCATGTGATCAGTGAGCTCCAGGTGAGATCTCAGAGCAGGTAATGAGGCTAACTCACTGTGTAGCAGGTTAATAGAGTTATCAGTTTCTCTAACACTTCCATCATTCATCAGTATGCATCAGTTTAGTCTGGTCTGCGCGCGCACATGTGGATTAGCATGAGGTTAGCAGAAGCTTCCCGCTAATTAATAACTAGAAATGTGTTTATTCTGATAGCATTTAGCCAGGCTGATGCTAACTGTTAGCTCTAATATTATTGATCAGGTTTATTCTAATATTATTGATCAGGTTTGCTCTTATAT
Organism: Cheilinus undulatus; assembly: GCF_018320785.1. Taxonomy (NCBI): domain Eukaryota; kingdom Metazoa; phylum Chordata; class Actinopteri; order Labriformes; family Labridae; genus Cheilinus; species Cheilinus undulatus. The sequence goes on from NC_054877.1 coordinate 49,350,237, forward strand.
AATTGATCAGGTTAGCTATATTATTATTGATCAGGTTTGCTCTAATATTATTGATCAGGTTTATTCTAATATTGTTGATCAGGTTTATTCTAATATTATTGATCAGGTTTGCTCTAATATAATTGATCAGGTTAGCTATATTATTATTGATCAGGTTTGCTCTAATATTGTTGATCAGGTTAGCTCTAATATTATTGATCAGGTTTGTTCTAATATTATTGATCAGGTTTGCTCTAATATTGTTGATCAGGTTAGCTTTAATATTATTGATCAGGTTTATTCTAATATTATTGATCAGGTTTGCTCTAATATAATTGATCAGGTTTGTTCTAATATTGTTGATCAGGTTAGCTTTAATATTATTGATCAGGTTAGCTCTAATATTATTGATCAGGTTAGCTCTAATATTATTGATCAGGTTTGTTCTAATATTATTGATCAGGTTTGCTCTAATATTATTGATCAGGTTAGCTCTAATATTATTGATCAGGTTTGCTCTAATATTATTGATCAGGTTAGCTCTAATATTATTGATCAGGTTTGCTCTAATATTGTTGATCAGGTTAGCTCTAATATTATTGATCAGGTTAGCTCTAATATTATTGATCAGGTTTGCTCTAATATTATTGATCAGGTTAGCTCTAATATTATTGATCAGGTTTGTTCTAATATTATTGATCAGGTTTGCTCTAATATTATTGATCAGGTTAGCTCTAATATTATTGATCAGGTTAGCTCTAATATTATTGATCAGGTAAGCTCTAATATTATTAATCAGGTTTGTTCTAATATTATTGATCAGGTTTGCTCTAATATTGTTGATCAGGTTAGCTCTAATATTATTGATCAGGTAAGCTCTAATATTATTAATCAGGTTTGCTCTAATATAATTGATCAGGTTAGCTATAATATTATTGATCAGGTTTGCTCTAATATTGTTGATCAGGTTAGCTCTAATATTATTGATCAGGTTTGTTCTAATATTATTGATCAGGTTAGCTCTAATATTATTGATCAGGTTAGCTCTAATATTATTGATCAGGTTTGTTCTAATATTATTGATCAGGTTAGCTCTAATATTATTGATCAGGTAAGCTCTAATATTATTGATCAGGTTTGCTCTAATATTATTTATCAGGTTAGCTCTAATATTATTGATCAGGTTTGTTCTAATATTATTGATCAGGTTAGCTCTAATATTATTGATCAGGTTAGCTCTAATATTATTGATCAGGTTTGCTCTAATATTATTGATCAGGTTAGCTCTAATATTATTGATCAGGTAAGCTCTAATATTATTGATCAGGTTTGTTCTAATATTATTGATCAGGTTAGCTCTAATATTATTGATCAGGTTAGCTCTAATATTATTGATCAGGTTTGCTCTAATATTGTTGATCAGGTTAGCTCTAATATTATTGATCAGGTAAGCTCTAATATTATTGATCAGGTTTGTTCTAATATTATTGATCAGGTTTGCTCTAATATTGTTGATCAGGTTAGCTTTAATATTATTGATCAGGTTTATTCTAATATTATTGATCAGGTTTGCTCTAATATAATTGATCAGGTTTGTTCTAATATTGTTGATCAGGTTAGCTTTAATATTATTGATCAGGTTTATTCTAATATTATTGATCAGGTTTGCTATAATATTATTGTTCAGGTTACCTATATTATTATTGATCAGGTTTGCTCTAATATTATTGATCAGGTTTATTCTAATATTATTGATCAGGTTTGCTCTATTATTATTGATCAGGTCTGCTATATTATTATTGATCAGGTTTGCTCTAATATTATTGATCAGGTTTGCTCTAATATTATTGATCAGGTTTGCTCTAATATTATTGATCAGGTTTGCTCTAATATTATTGATCAGGTTTATTCTAATATTATTGATCAGGTTTGCTATATTATTATTGATCAGGTTTGTTCTAATATTATTGATCAGGTTTGCTATATTATTATTGATCAGGTTTGCTATATTATTATTGATAAGGTTTGTTCTAATATTGTTGATCAGGTTTGCTATATTATTATTGATCAGGTTTGCTATATTATTATTGATCAGGATCAGGTTTGCTATATTATTATTGATCAGGTTTGTTATAATATTATTGATCAGGTTTGCTATATTATTATTGATCAGGTTTGTTCTAATATTGATCAGTCTCTCATCGTTAATGACAGCAGCTCTCTATAGACAGGAGAGATGATCGATGAAGTCCAGCAGAACCCTCAGCTGTTTGTCTGTTCCCACAGGTATGGAGATGTGTCTGTGTTTTATTGATTTATTCTGTGGATTTCTTCTGTTTCTGTGTTTTATTGATTTATTCTGTGGATTTCTTCTGTTTCTGTGTTTTATTGATTTATTCTGTGGATTTCTGCTGTTTCTGTGTTTTATTGGTTTATTCTGTGGATTTCTGCTGTTTCTGTGTTTTATTGATTTATTCTGTCCATTTCTGCTGTTTCTGTGTTTTATTGGTTTATTCTGTGGATTTCTGCTGTTTCTGTGTTTTATTGATTTATTCTGGACTTCTGCTGTTTCTGTGTTTTATTGATTTATTCTGGACTTCTGCTGTTTCTGTGTTTTATTGATTTATTCTGGACTTCTGCTGTTTCTGTGTTTTATTGATTTATTCTGGACTTCTGCTGTTTCTGTGTTTTATAAATGCTGTTAGATTGGATGTGAATTTAGAATTATAATAATGCGTTTATTGGAGCATTCTGATAATCTGATTTTTGACTTCAGATTGTGTTGATTGCTTCCAGAATTCTTATTTATTTGTTTATTTATTGTTAGACATTTTCTGTTTTATTTGTCTTTATAATTTTCTGCCTCTACACAACCACAAGGAACGTCACTAAATGTAATAATAATAATTTCATCAAAGCTCTTAGAATATTCACTTTTCTTCAGAAATATTAAATACGTTACAGTTAAAGATACTTCCCTCTTCAAACCTTCATCTTTTTAAATTTCCTGCCCAGTAAAGAGAAGAACAGATGGAAATACCAGAGATAGCTAGAGCTATGCTGTCAGGTGGTGCAACCAGGTAAAATAATGTAAAACAGCAGATTAAGGGTTAAAGTGAACAAATGTTTGCTAGCTTTGGTGATTTATTTCTGTCTTTAATGTTAAAATGGAGACTAAAAGCACATAATCCTTAACCTAGAGAGAGTTAAAACACTAAAGGAAACCACTAAAAAAAACCCTAAGAATTTCATGTAGTTTTAATAAAAGGAAAATCCACATATAGAAAAAGTAATGGTTAGACCATGAGTTCTCAACATTGGGGTTGGGACCCCATTTGGGATCACGTGACACTGAGAGGAGGTCTCCAGATGCCTTAAAAACACTAAGAACATTTTTTGAATTACACTGTTGCCACTTTACACCAATTTTGCCACATTTTAACCCATTTTCATCACTTTTCCCACCAATTTTATCAATTTTAACAGATTTTTGCAACTTAAAACCCATTTTTTGGGTAAATTTTAAACCTTTCTACCTCTTTTTTTCTGCCTGTTTTTGCCACTTCTAATTCAAATCTTGCCACTCTCTGCCTATTGTTGGCTCTGTTGACACATTATTGCCACTATTAACCCCTTTTACCACTTTTTAAGCCACATTTCATAATTTGATATGCATATTTTGCATTTCAGCCTCTGCTAACCCTTTATTTGCCAGTTTATACTTATTTTCATCCCATTTTGCCAAATTTCCACCTATTTTTGCCACTTGAACGCCATTTCAGCCTCTTTTGAATCCCCTTTCACCACCTAAAATGCCCATTTATGCTACTTTAACGCATCTTTGCGATTTTTTTGGGTTCTTTTGCCACTTTTATTTAATTTTTGGCATTTCTAACCCATTTCTGCTACTTTTAAAATTTTATTTCACCACTTTTCCCACCATTTCTTGCCATTATTAACCTATTTCTGCTATTTTTAATGTATTTTAATTCTGTTTCAACAAAAGGACTTACATTTTTAAAAGAGAACTACTTACTATACAAATTAAAATTTGTTCCTTTGATAAGAGTGGTTATAATTCCGGTTAAATATAAAATACCACAGCTTCACTTTACAATGGGCCATGGTTCTGCTGACCTCCATGGACCCCCAGTTTGGCTGGGCCCCAGAAAGCCCTCTCCTTTATCCCCTAATGGACGGCCTTGTCTCCACATGACTGGCTGTGTTCAACCACCTTCAGGTACAGTGGGGGTCCCCGGTCTCTGGGACCTTTATTTTGGGGGTCACGGGCTGAAAAGGTTGAGAACCCCTGGGTCAGACCACCTGATGGTTTTTGGGTGTTTCAGTTCCAAAAACGATATTTAAAAAAATGAATTTAATTGGTCTCAGAATGTATTAAATGAATGATTTCTGCAAACTGAAGCACATCCATCCATTTAGAGCAGACGTTTTAAAGTCCACATCATTGAAGCCTAACATGTCACTGGCGTGTTCACACAAACCACAGGCTCTGCTCGTCACAGTACAGGTTTATTACAGTGATGGATCAGTACATCGGCCAATCAGCTTCACTACATGTGTTTGTTATTGATCAGAGGAAACACATCCACGGTTTCACCTTAAAAAGAAGAGAAATGTCCCTCAGAGCAGCGTCGTGTTTCCACCTTTAGAATCGATCTGACGGTGCGTTCACTTTCATCACGGAGAATGGCGTCCGCCTGGTTCCACACAGCGCCCTGGTCTAGCTAGCAGGGTTCTCTCAGGAGAAGTCTGGTCTTACTGCAGTGGTTCACACACCAGCCTTCAGCTCTGAAGAAGCCAGAGAGCCTGACTCAGTCTGCTTCATTAATGACCTCTGACCTCAATGACCTCTGTGCTGCAGCAGTGCTTCTACGAACCCCTGCTTTACACGATGTCTGGGACCTGATGGATTGGACCAGGTCTCGGGGGTGGCCGGGTGTGTCATGGAGGGGTCAGCCGGGAGGATACCTGGAGAGATGGTGGTGGTAGTGTGACGGTCTGGACCAGGACCTGGACCAGTAGAACCATGAATTCTGCTCTCTAGCAGAAAATCCTGAAGGAGAATGTCCGACCATCAGTTCATGACCTCAAGATCAAGACCACTTAGGTTCTGGAGCAGGACCATGATCCCAGACACACCAGCAAGTCCACCTCTGGATGGACTAAAGACTAGATGAAGGTTCTGGAGTGGTCTAGTCAAAGTCTGGACTGAGATCTGACTGAGATGCTGTGGCGGGACCTTGAGCAGGCCGCTCATGCTGAAAACCCTCCAATGAGAGCCACTTTTTAACAGCTTTTCTCCCTCAATATGCCGATAAAATGTACATTTAAAGAAGACAGTGATATGATAATCAGGAAATGAACTGCATGAAGTTTTTAGCTGAGCATTAGCGCTGAGCTAACTCTGGTGGTTTTTAGCTGAGCATTAGCGCTGAGCTAACTCTGGTGGTTTTTAGCTGAGCATTAGCGCTGAGCTAACTCTGGTGGTTTTTAGCTGAGCATTAGCGCTGAGCTAACTCTGGTGGTTTTAGCTGAGCATTAGCGCTGAGCTAACTCTGGTGGTTTTTAGCTGAGCATTAGCGCTGAGCTTACTCTGGTGGTTTTTAGCTGAGTATTAGCGCTGAGCTAACTCTGGTGGTTTTAGCTGAGCATTAGCGCTGAGCTAACTCTGGTGGTTTTTAGCTGAGCATTAGCGTTGAGCTTACTCTGGTGGTTTTTAGCTGAGCATTAGCGCTGAGCTAACTCTGGTGGTTTTTAGCTGAGCATTAGCGCTGAGCTAACTCTGGTGGTTTTAGCTGAGCATTAGCGCTGAGCTAACTCTGGTGGTTTTTAGCTGAGCATTAGCGCTGAGCTAACTCTGGTGGTTTTTAGCTGAGCATTAGCGCTGAGCTAACTCTGGTGGTTTTTAGCTGAGCATTAGCGCTGAGCTAACTCTGGTGGTTTTAAGCTGAGCTTAGCGCTGAGCTTACTCTGGTGGTTTTAGCTGAGCATTAGCGCTGAGCTAACTCTGGTGGTTTTTAGCTGAGCATTAGCGCTGAGCTAACTCTGGTGGTTTTTAGCTGAGCGTTAGCGCTGAGCTAACTCTGGTGGTTTTTAGCTGAGCATTAGCGCTGAGCTAACGCTGGTGGTTTTTAGCTGAGCATTAGCGCTGAGCTAACTCTGGTGGTTTTTAGCTGAGCATTAGCGCTGAGCTAACTCTGGTGGTTTTTAGCTGAGCATTAGCGCTGAGCTAACTCTGGTGGTTTTTAGCTGAGCATTAGCGCTGAGCTAACTCTGGTGGTTTTTAGCTGAGCATTAGCGCTGAGCTAACTCTGGTGGTTTTTAGCTGAGCATTAGCGCTGAGCTAACTCTGGTGGACCGGGTCTGAGCGGAGGGTCGGCTCTGCTAGCAGCTGTTTTTACATCAGCTGTCTGTCCGGAGGTCTCTGACCACCACTGGGATCCTGGCCTTACCCTGGTCTGGGTAGTGGGCCAGGTCAGGCTGAGGTTAGGAATCTAACCTTTAAGTCATCAACCAATCACAGCACAGGACTGAAACAGACAAGATTTATAGTTGGTGTTTCTGAGTGAAGACAGAGGTTTCAACCAGAACAATGGATTCACATTTAGTGGAGATCCTTCTGAGACTGGACCTGAAACAGAGTCCGTCTATTCTTCCTGTCTGCTCTCCTTCGTTTTTCAGGAACTGAATGGATTATTGATTATCTATTGATGGATCATTAAGAACAACGGGGCGGTTTAATCTCCAGTTAGAGACGTGGCATCAGCCTCTCTGCTCTGGTCTTTCTGTGAGAATCAGCCACAGTTTAAAATCTTCAGAGGGGTGTGACGGCGGGCTCCACCAGCAGGGGGCGCCACAGTCCAGGCATCATCGCAGGTACTGAACAGAGAAGGCCTCCAGCTGAGTCTCCAGCTCTGTAGCTCTGTTCCTGAAAACACAGAGACGTTTAAACGTGTGAGACCAGATCACAGAGGAAACATCCTAACTGGACTGGGCTTTAGATCGCTTTAAATATGGTCAGAAAAATGTCTAAATGCCCTATTATTATTTTTAAGGACAGACCTGATCACAGATATCAAATATTGATTTTTTAAAAAGAAATTTAACCTGTTGAATAAGTTTAAATGCCTGAGTTTTATAACGTTAAAAACACATTTTTATATACTACATATAAAAAAGTTTTTCCTTGAAAGGAATCATCACAGCCTTGAATAATATGAATAATGAGCAACAACTTTGATTTGAATGAATTACTATCTTTTTCAATTTCAGACTTTAATAAACATTTTATGACCAGAAATGGACGCCATACAAAGAGCAATAAAAACAATTTTACATTAAAAAAAACCCTTTTTTTGTTTTTCTTAAATCAAGATAAGACCTGAATATAAATATTGATTTTTTTATTTAACTGTTTAGATGCCAGATTAACTACAAAACACCCTGGTTTCTAAAATATGAAAAACACAAAAAGAAGCTTTTTTCATATACTATATGCAAATTCAATTTCCTTGAAGGAGATTATTATGGCCCTGAATAATAATAATAATAATAATAATAATAATAATAAAATAATATGATAATATTATTATTATTATTAATAATAATAATATTAATAATAATAATAATAATAAAATAATACGATAATAATATTATAAATAATAATAATAATAATAATAATAATAATAATAAAACAATAATAATAATAATAATAATATTAATAATAATAATAAAATAATATGATAATAATATTATTATTAATAATAATAATATTAATATTAATAATAATAATAAAATAATACGATAATAATATTATAAATAATAATAATAATAATAATAATAATAAAACAATAATAATAATAAAACAATAATAATAATAATAATAATAATAAAAATACTACTAATAGTAATTGAAATAATAATAATAAATAATAAATAATAAAAAGTCTAATATCACAGATGCGTGTTTTTACTGGGACGTTTGGAGGATCAAACGTTGTGGTTTTAATGGTTTCATGGGACATTTTTTGGTCACCAACAGGCTGAGTGGGTACAAAAGTCTACAGAGATTATTATTGACCTGTTACAGGTTCTGATATTAATATTTAAAAATTATATTTTAAAAAAGTACCCTACAAAATTAAAATGATTAGCATTAAAACAGTCAAAATAGTGATTAAAAAAAGCAAAAAGAAACATTTGATGACCTGAACACCCTCTAAGGGTTAAAATGAAGCAGATGAGACAGAATAGAGCAGGATGGAGGTAAAACTATAACGTGGTTCAGAGAGTCCTGGACCTGAACGTGCTCAGTTCAGTAAAAATGTTATTGGATTTAGAATCGGGATGCTTCTTCCATTCCATGAGTTCAGCAGCTCCTTAAAAGATCCTGGAAGGCTTTAAAGGATCCCAGGAACTTTATTAAGAACCTCCAGGACGTCCTGAAACAACCTCTGAATCCCTTCAAGAAGAACCTCTAAGATCTATTAGAAAGGAGAGAGGAACCGCTCTGTTGTTGGCTCAGTGACCGTACCAAAGAACTCTGAGAATCTTTCTCTATCGATCAATGAAGGATGAAGAAATCTAAACATTTTTCTGCGTGAATCCTGATAAAAGGGACGTCCTGCTGCTGATGTCCTAGTGGAGCATGAAGACTGAAAGCAAGGAGGCATACTGGACTTCTTCAGCACAAAACCTGGGGAAATAGCTCTCCAATCTAAGACCAAGGACTGGAGGTAGTGGTCTTTCAGGCCAGTGGTTCCCAGACTTTTTTCTTAGGGCCCCCCCTACTTGGGTCTGAGAAAAGCCAAGCCCCCCAGGACCCACTTAGAATTCAGATCAGTTTTAACTGTTTTCATCAACAAAATCAGAACATAATAGGCCCGCATACACTTGTTCTTGCCAGAATTAATGTAAAAACTATCCATTATTATGAGTTTATTCTGGCCACTCCTGAAAACACCAACAAAGAGGATTTGTTTATTTTAAGAAAAATCTGTAAATTCTCAAGTTTAAAAAGTCAGTAATTTGCAAGAAAAAAGCTGACACATTTTACTTTAAAAGTTGTGAATGTAAGCGAACCAAAACGTAGTGTTTTTGAGATTATAAAGTTAATCCAACCACGGGGCGCGCCGGTAGTCGAGTGGTTAAGGCGTGCGCCATGTACGCAGGCGACCCGGGTTCGAATCAGGCCCGTGGCACCACCCCCCACGTGTCCCTCCCTGTTTCCGACTCTATCCACTGTCATATCAAATCAAGGCAGAAAGGCCAAAAATAAATCTTAAAAGAAAAAAAAATCCAACCACTATTTTCAGTTTGGTTTCTTGTAAAGTTTTGGCCTAACACTACTGTAAAGAAGGATTTTAAAAGTTTGACTTTTTTGAGTTTTTATTGTCAAAATTCAAGACTTTATAAAATCGTAAATTGCACGTTTTTCCTGTAAATATCCTACGCTTCAAACTCTGAAATTCTGAGGTTTTTTTCTTGTAAATAAACAACTTTAGAATCTAATTTTCCCCCTAAAAATGTTGACTTTTTGGCTTAAAAATTAACAGATTCTCTTCATTTAAAAAATATGTAAGGTTGCGTAAATACATTATGTTGCTAGTCATGATTCAATTAAAAAATAAATTTGTACATCTAATTTTGACAACCACAGCGCCCCCCCCCCCCCCCCCGACATCTTTGGCACCCCCCCAAGGGGTGCCTGGACCCCAGGTTGGGAACCAATGTTTTAGTTCGTTACATACATCACTAATCTCGTCTGGGGTCATGTGGGCAGAGGTAAATCTCAAATTTCACTGGTTCCACCCTGGACTGGACTGACATATAGAGGCAAACTAGCTGAGATGCTTGGACTCACATCTATGGGCAATTTAGAGTCATCCACGAACCTAGTGAGTGGTTTTGGACTGTGGTGTACCCAGAGAGAATCTGCGGCTCCACAGGGAAAACTAAACTAAACAGCAACACTTTTAGACAGAAGCATCAGGTAAGCCTAAACACAGAGAGGAGCTTTTAGCCTAGCTAGGTGCAAATACTGAAAGCAGTGGAGTACTATTAGCCTCACTTAGGACAAAGACTAGGAATGAGCTTTCTAACCTTGTTCAGTGCTGAGGATTTTAGCTGGTTACGAACCTTGGCCTAGCTTTTCAAAACTCCTAAAGCATGGGAAATGTGGCCTTGCCAAGCACAAGTATTTAAGGAGGCAGTTGCAGAGGAAGGGGCTAAATACTGTTAGCCTAGCATAGCACAAAGACTTGATGATAGAAGAGCTTATCCAAGTAGAGGGTAAAGATAAGAAGACTGAAAATATCTTTATCCTGCTCAGCTTAGCACTGGGAGCATACAGGAAATAGTAGGCAAGCAGAGCACAGACGTTCAGAGACTGGAAGTACCCCTTAGCCTAGCCTAGCTTAGCATAAAGACTGTAAAGAACATTTTTAACCCACTTTAGTGTAAGCTGGTTTATACTGGTAGGCTAACTGAGCATGAGACCGGTTTATGAGATAAACTCTGAGGCTAAAACAACACTTGGAGAAAATCTGGTGAAGAGCAGGATGACGGCGGAGAGTCTTTGAGTACTTTTAGCCTGAATTAGCATAAAGACCGGAGAACTGACCGTCTGACTTTATCCCCCCAGGTGGACCTGGGCTCTCACCTGAAGGCCTTGGACCTCCTCTGGATGGTCTCCAGTCTCTGGATCCTGAAGCTCAGCTGTCGGATGTTTCCCTCCAGCTCGGCCTCGCTCATGTCGACCTTCTGCGTCAGACGGCTGAACGTGGACGCCAGCTCCCTCAAACACAAACACAACGGGTGAGTTAGATCAGCCATTAGCCTTACTCAGACCGCCAGGTAGTGGCGTGATATTAACGCCCCTGTGACGTCTCACCAACAATATGAATGACCCAACTATTACACCGTTCATAAACCAATATAAGGGGAGAGGAGTTTCAGAGGGCCACTGAAACGGGATTTTGACTGAAGGTGTGTCAGGGGGCGTGGCCTTACTTGTACACCTGTTGGCTGCAGGCGGAGCTGCTGACGGGAATGACAGCTTTAAGGCGCTGGGCAGCATGCTCCACAAACTGCTGCTTCAGAGTGCGCTCTCTAGTGGCGTTCGTCCAGGTGAGTTTCTCATACAGGTAGAGCAGACCGTACAGAGAGAGAGAGAGGGCGATGACACGCCAGCCCACAGCACGCCATACCTGGAACACATGAGACAAACCTGAGACATTGCGCCAGGTGGCGCAACCATTGAGTCAGGTTTAGTGGATCAGTGGATCAGTAGCTTGGCTGTGATCCTTGAGGACGTACCACTCCCCCGACCACCAGCACCGACATGGACGCCCTTGAAGTAACTGAGACCAGTCCTGTTGCTATGGAGATGACCATCTCGTCTTTAAAAGACGTCTCCTGTAGAGAGAAACGATACAGGTGAAGATGATAGTGATGAGGTCACATCAGAAAGCCTCCACTGTGACATTATCACCTGCACGCGGCGCTCAGAGCCACTTAGAGCTCTCTTAGCGTTGGCGACTCCGATGAAGCGTGTGACCAGAGCGGTCCAGCCCAGACTGAACTGGAACTCGATGTTTTCTTGGAAATCGGCACAGAGCGCAGAGACGCCAAGGTCATAGGTCAGCTCGAAGGAGGCGGAGGGAGGAGAGAGCTGCTCCTGGAGTGATGGAGACAGCAGAGGACGGACGCTATCTGAGAGAAGAGACAGGATATGACATCACATCCACCTGGCTGGGACAGGTAATGGGACCAAAGAGGGACAGCTTACTGGTCATGTCGCTCTGAGCCGCTCTGATGTCTTTGTGGATGTTGACGGAGCAACGATGAGAGAGGCCGCCCACCATCCTCTCCTCCACGTGCTGCATCAGCTTCTGTAGAACCAGAACAACATCATCATCATCAGGCTATCTTCTTCCTCACTACACCATCACTGCCCCTCTGAATGATTGGGTTCTATCTTCATATTCAAGAGCATTACATCAGGAGGGTATTATGGGATGTATAGCCTTCAGTTATCAGGCCTCTCTCCTTCAGAATTACCTACAGTGCCTTCTACCTTTACAAGCCTTCCAGGGCTGGCTGCTGAGAAGCAGCATCCCCACAGCATGATGCTGCTGAGAAGCCTCCCCACAGCATGATGCTGCCACCACTGTGCTCCACAGTGGGGATGGTGTATTTGTGGGGATGTCAGTGGTTGGTCTTGGGCACTTTGAGCTCTTAGGGACAAACTCACCTGCCTTAGAGACAGAGCTCAGGGCTAAGATGTCCACTGTGGTTACTGTAAGGTTGTGTGAATCAAACGCACCCTGGCCGTAAACTGGATTGTGAGTAAAGCAGCTTAACCGGGTAAATGTGTGTGTGGTTCAGAAGAACAGTGAAGTCAGCCTGGTTCCCTCCTCTATCTGATCTCTAACGGTCTCCCTCTGCTCTCTGAGCTCGGCTATCACTTACAGTGTTTGTGCTGCTCTACTTACTGTTTTGTAAAGCTGCAGAGTTTCTTGAGTCGGGTTAAAATCAGCTCTGAACTCGTCCACAACAACAGGCAGACTCCGGATCTGGTCCAACAAAGCCGTCGCAACCTGAAACAGACATCAGGCTACTGTAACGACTGGACAATAAGTCTGTTTACTTACAGACTTTATTTAAATATCTGAGGACCCTTTGGCTGCGTCCCAGGTCCCCCTGCCCCGCCACTCAGTCCTGCTCCTGTGTTTTTTGGGTTCATGTCCTGATTCTTGTTGAATGGAGGATTTTTCCAGAGGCATACTCCATACTGAGTTTTCTGAGAGTGTTCTATAAATGACTAATATTGATGACTACTGATGACCTATCAGGAATTTGACGGGTCTAATTTTGTTAGAGAAGATTTTAGCACTAGCCCCTGTAACTCTGTTAGGAGGGGTGAGGGGTCACTGGAAATCCACTACCTTTGTAGATGATGTCATCAAGCTAATAAAACATTCTGTCCTCTGCCTTTGAAGATGATGTAATAAAATCTTATAAAACATTCCATCCTCTGCCTTTGTAGATGATGTCATCAAGCTAATAAAACATTCTGTCCTCTGCCTTTGAAGATGATGTAATAAAATCTTATAAAACATTCCATCCTCTGCCTTTGTAGATGATGTCATCAAGCTAATAAAACATTCTGTCCTCTGCCTTTGAAGATGATGTCATCAAGCTAATAAAACATTCTGTCCTCGACCTTTGAAGATATCTTAAAATCTTATAAAACATTCCATCCTCTGCCTTTGAAGGTGTCATAAAATCTTATAAAACATTCCATCCTCTGCCTTTGAAGATGATGTCATCAAGCTAATAAAACATTCCACCCTCTGCCTTTGTAGATGATGTCATCAAGCTAATAAAACATTCTGTCTTCTGCCTTTGAAGATGATGTCATCAATCTAATAAAAAATTCCATCCTCTGCCTTTGAAGATGATGTCATTAAATCTTATAAAACATCCCGTCCTCGGCCTTTGAAGATATCTTAAACTCTTATAAAACATTCCATCCTCTGCCTTTGTAGATGATGTCACCAAGCTAATAAAACATTCTGTCTTCTGCCTGTGAAGATGATGTCATCAGTCTAATAAAACATTCCATCCTCTGCCTTTGAAAATGATGTCATTAAATCTTATAAAACATTCCGTCCTCTGCCTTTGAAGGTGTCATAAAATCTTATAAAACATTCCATCCTCCGCCTTTGTAGATGATGTCATCAAGCTAATAAAACATTCCATCCTCCGCCTTTGTAGATGATGTCATCAAGCTAATAAAACATTCCATCCTCTGCCTTTGTAGATGATGTCATCAAGCTAATAAAACATTCTGTCTTCTGCCTTTGAAAATGATGTCATCAATCTAATAAAACATTCCATCCTCTGCCTTTGTAGATGATGTCATTAAATCTTATAAACCATTCCGTCCTCGACCTTTGAAGATATCTTAAAATCTTATAAAACATTCCATCCTCCGCCTTTGTAGATGATGTCATCAAGCTAATAAAACATTCCATCCTCTGCCTTTGTAGATGATGTCATCAAGCTAATAAAACATTCTGTCCTCTGCCTTTGAAGATGATGTAATAAAATCTTATAAAAAATTCCATCCTCTGCCTTTGTAGATGATGTCATGAAATCTTATAAAACATTCCATCCTCCGCCTTTGTAGATGATGTCATCAAGCTAATAAAACATTCCATCCTCCGCCTTTGTAGATGATGTCATCAAGCTAATAAAACATTCCATCCTCCGCCTTTGTAGATGATGTCATCAAGCTAATAAAACATTCCATCCTCTGCCTTTGTAGATGATTTCATCAAGCTAATAAAACATTCTGTCTTCTGCCTTTGAAGATGATGTCATCAAACTTATAAAACATTCCATCCTCTGCCTTTGAAGATGATGTCATTAAATCTTATAAAACATTCCGTCCTCGGCCTTTGAAGATATCTTAAAATCTTATAAAACATTCCATCCTCTGCCTTTGTAGATGATGTCACCAAGCTAATAAAATATTCTGTCTTCTGCCTTTGAAGATGATGTCATCAGTCTAATAAAACATTCCATCCTCTGCCTTTGAAGATGATGTCATTAAATCTTATAAAACATTCCGTCCTCAACCTTTGAAGCTATCTTAAAATCTTATAAGACATTCCATCCTCTGCCTTTGAAGACGTCATATAATCTTATAAAACATTCCATCCTCAGCCATTGTGGATGGGCCTCACCTGTTTTTATCCATTTTGAGGCCCAGAGGCAAAGACCAGTGTGAGACCCTACCCCATTTGCTAAAATCAGTTACAGTAAGTGAACCAGATATTCTGAATCATCTCTCTTGTGGTACCAAATCCAGAGAACTACAGGACAGACAGTCCTTCACCAGAACTCAGACTCCTTCCATCCTAATATCTATCTATTTATGTGCTCCTTTGTTTACTCTTAGCCACGCAGTGATCCTGTATTATTAGTTCAGGCTGGCCGAGCTGCTTTTGTGTCCCACCTCCACCCCAGCTCCTCCTTTATTCAGCCTCATCTGTTGTCCCTGATGCCTGCTCTGCTTTGAGTATTCATGAGTGTTTGATGACAAAGCGGTCCAGACTAGAATGAGTAGTTTTAGCTAATATTTGATGCCAAACCTTACCCTAACAGTCAAACCAGCTGTGCCCCTCGTGTTTGTGTACTGGGACAGTAGTCCAGTTATAGGACTAATGAAGCTCTGACCCAGATCTGACTTAACTGTATGTAAACATATTAAAAGTTTCTCTGATTGAAGCCTCTAACATATCTCTGTATGTGGCTTTAGAACCTGTTTCAATCATGAATTCTTACATATGTGTGTGATAAACCGTAAACATGTGTGTGATAAACTGTAAACGTGTGTGTGATAGATCGTAAACATGTGTGTGATAAACTGTAAACATGTGTGTGATAAATCGTAAACATGTGTGTAATAAACTGTAAACATGTGTGTGATAAACTGTAAACATGTGTGTGATTAAATGTAAACATGTGTGTGATAAACTGTAAACGTGTGTGTGATTAACTGTAAACATGTGTGTGATTAACTGTAAACATGTGTGATAAACTGTAAACATATGTGTGATAAACTGTAAACATGTGTGATAAACTGTAAACATGTGTGAGATAAACTATAACGTGTGTTTGATAAACCGTAAACGTATGTAATAAACTGTAAACGTGTGTGATAAACTGTAAACGTTTGTGATAAACTGTACACGTGTGTGATAAACTGTTAAAGTGTGTGTGATAAACTGTAAACGTGTGTGAGATAAACTATAACGTGTGTTTGATAAACCGTAAACGTATGTGATAAACTGTACACGTGTGTGATAAACTGTTAAAGTGTGTGTGATAAACTGTAAACGTGTGTGTGATAAACTGTAAACATGTGTGTGATAAACTGTACACGTGTGTGTGATAAACTGTAAACATGTGTGAGATAAACTATAACGTGTGTTTGATAAACCGTAAACGTATGTGATAAACTGTACACGTGTGTGATAAACTGTTAAAGTGTGTGTGATAAACTGTAAACGTGTGTGTGATAAACTGTAAACATGTGTGTGATAAACTGTACACGTGTGTGTGATAAACTGTAAACATGTGTGTGATAAACTGTTAAAGTGTGTGTGATAAACTGTGAACATGTGTGTGATAAACTGTAAACATGTGTGTGATAAACTGTAAACATGTGTGATAAACTGTAAACGTGTGTGTGATAAACTGTAAACATGTGTGTGATAAACTGTAAACGTGTGTGATAAACTGTAAACATGTGTGTGATAAACTGTAAACGTGTGTGATAAACTGTAAACGTGTGTGATAAACTGTAAACATGTGTGATAAACTGTAAACATGTGTGATTAACTGTAAACATGTGTGTGATAAACTGTAAACATGTGTGTGATAAACTGTAAACGTGTGTGATAAACTGTAAACGTGTGTGATAAACTGTAAACATGTGTGATAAACTGTAAACATGTGTGTGATAAACTGTAAACATGTGTGTGATAAACTGTAAACGTGTGTGATAAACTGTAAACGTGTGTGTGATAAACTGTAAACATGTGTGTGATAAACTGTAAACGTGTGTGATAAACTGTAAACGTGTGTGTGATAAACTGTAAACCTGTGTGATAAACTGTAAACATGTGTGTGACAAACCGTAAACGTGTGTGATAAACTGTAAACATGTGTGATAAACTGTAAACGTGTGTGTGATAAACTGTAAAAGTGTGTGATAAACTGTAAACATGTGTGATAAACTGTAAACGTGTGTGATAAACTGTAAATGTGTGTGATAAACTGTAAATGTGTGTGTGATAAACTGTAAACGTGTTTGATAAACTGTAAACATGTGTGATAAACTGTAAACATGTGTGTGATAAACTGTAAACGTGTGTGTGATAAACTGTAAACATGTGTGATAAACTGTAAACATGTGTGTGATAAACTGTAAACGTGTGTGTGATAAACTGTAAACGTGTGTGTGATAAACTGTAAACATGTGTGATAAACTGTAAACATGTGTGATAAACTGTAAACATGTGTGTGATAAACTGTAAACGTCTGTGTGATAAACTGTATACTTGTGTGATAAACTGTAAACGTGTGTGTGATAAACTGTAAACGTGTGTGATAAACTGTAAACGTGTGTGATAAACTGTAAACATGTGTGTGATAAACTGTAAACATGTGTGTGATAAACTGTAAACGTGTGTGATAAACTGTAAACGTGTGTGATAAACTGTAAACATGTGTGTGATAAACTGTAAACGTGTGTGATAAACTGTAAACGTGTGTGTGATAAACTGTAAACATGTGTGTGATAAACTGTAAACGTGTGTGTGATAAACTGTAAACATGTGTGTGATAAACTGTAAACGTGTGTGTGATAAACTGTAAACGTGTGTGTGATAAACTGTAAACGTGTGTGTGATAAACTGTAAACGTGTGTGTGATAAACTGTAAACATGTGTGTGGTAAACTGTAAACATGTGTGTGATAAACTGTAAACATGTGTGTGATAAACTGTAAATGTGTGTGTGATAAACTGTACACGTGTGTGTGATAAACTGTAAACATGTGTGTGATAAACTGTACACGTGTGTGTGATAAACTGTAAACGTGTGTGTGATAAACTGTAAACGTATGTGATAAACTGTAAACGTGTGTGTGATAAACTGTAAACGTGTGTGTGATAAACTGTAAACGTGTGTGTGATAAACTGTAAACATGTGTGTGATAAACTGTAAACGTGTGTGATAAACTGTAAACGTGTGTGTGATAAACTGTAAACGTGTGTGATAAACTGTAAACCTGTGTGATAGACTGTAAACATGTGTGTGATAAACTGTAAACGTGTGTGATAAACTGTAAACGTGTGTGATAAACTGTAAACGTGTGTGATAAACTGTAAACGTGTGTGATAAACTGTAAACGTGTGTGTGATAAACTGTAAACCTGTGTGATAGACTGTAAACATGTGTGTGATAAACTGTAAACGTGTGTGTGATAAACTGTAAACGTGTGTGTGATAAACTGTAAACGTGTGTGATAAACTGTAAACGTGTGTGATAAACTGTAAACGTGTGTGATAAACTGTAAACGTGTGTGATAAACTGTAAACGTGTGTGTGATAAACTGTAAACGTGTGTGTGATAAACTGTAAACCTGTGTGATAGACTGTAAACGTGTGTGATAAACTGTAAACGTGTGTGTGATAAACTGTAAACGTGTGTGATAAACTGTAAACGTGTGTGTGATAAACTGTAAACGTGTGTGTGATAAACTGTAAACGTGTGTGTGATAAACTGTAAACGTGTGTGATAAACTGTAAACGTGTGTGATAAACTGTAAACGTGTGTGTGATAAACTGTAAACGTGTGTGTGATAAACTGTAAACGTGTGTGTGATAAACTGTAAACGTGTGTGTGATAAACTGTAAACGTGTGTGTGATAAACTGTAAACGTGTGTGTGATAAACTGTAAACCTGTGTGATAAACTGTAAACGTGTGTGTGATAAACTGTAAACGTGTGTGTGATAAACTGTAAACGTGTGTGTGATAAACTGTAAACATGTGTGTGATAAACTGTACACGTGTGTGTGATAAACTGTTAACATGCTAAAATATAACCACCATGACCTGTGTGTGATAAAAGCTTGGGTCTTTCTGATCTCGTCACCTTGGCAGCGGCGTCTTCAGTCATGGCCTTGATCCGCTCTCTGACGCTGTCGGTCAGTCGGGTAATCTGACCTCGGACGAACTCCAGCCGGTCCCTCTGATCCTCCCGCTCCTCCAGGCAGCAGATCCTGTCACAGGTCAAAGGACGGGGTTAAAAACACCGGGGCATTCTGGGAAATTAGTCTTTCAGAATGAGTTTTAATGAAGGATGGTGTTTCCTGACTTCCTGTCTGCGGAGGAGATGTTGATGGCGTCCATCACGGCTTTAATTGCCTCGGTGATCTGCCACGCCCTCACCGTGTGCTGCTCAAACTTGGTCTTCACGGCGGACTGCGAGATGAACTCCTGCGGGGTCAAAGGTCATTAATGCTCACATTCTGCTGAGTCGGAGGAATTAAAACACCGTGGAGCAGCTGGTCAGTTTCTACCTCAAAGGTCCTCTCAAACATCTGGAACTCTCGCAGTCGCTCATGGAAACCTTCAGCCAGGGCGCCACCTGCAGGATGACATGGTCAGTTGAAGCTGTTTACGTTCCTGTTTTCTTTTTTATGTACAAATTTCACCACAGTTTCACGTGTGAGTGGTCGGATTATAACCCCGATTTTACCTGGATATTTTCCTGCCAGACTGCTGGTAAAATCTCCAGATAAAGTCAGGGTGAGACGATGTTTACACTTTTTGACATCCTCAGATTCAGAGCTGATATGTCAACACGACCGCCGTACTTCCTCTTTCTGGGCATCCAGATCAGTGACAGCAGGATGGCAGTGATGAAGTCAGAAACTGGATGAAGGAGGAGCTGGGGTGGAGGAGGGTTGTAAAAATGGCTTTCAGAGGGAGCAGCAAAGAGAAGCCAGGCTGGAGCTGTGTGATTATAGCAGCATGGGTGTGATGAGCCGATAGTGAGTGTAGAGTGTATCAGCTGACTGTGAGATCAGCTGATATCTACTACATGGCAGCGCTCGACTCTGTTTTCAGCCTGAAAAGGCTCTGACTACAGATCCAGATCATTTGTCCCAGTTCAGTAATGAGAGCTGGTCTCTTGGCTCCCAAACAGCCTAAGTTTATCTTTTTTTAATGTCTTTAAAACAGAAAAGGATGATGGGAAATATAGAAAAGACTCTTAAATGTGAGTTTGCTCCTGTCCTGGAAATGAGCGTACACCCAAATTTCTGCCGTACGCTCGTCAATGAGGGTCAATGAAAGGAGCCAGCTGAGCTGGTCCAGGTATCTGATCAGGATGACTCCTGGCTGCCCCCCATGCAGGTCCTCAGGGTAAATCCACTAGGAGAAGATGACATGGTAGACCCAGAACTGGTTTGGTCACCTTGGTGCACCTTGGCCCTGGACTGCTCGGGCCTCCTGGCCATCGTCCAGGCTCTCCAGGTATCCTGACCCCAGTTATCTCTCCATGATTCATGCAGTCACGGCCTAGACCAGCCCACTGGGACCAGGGCACCCAGTATGCAGCGAGCTGGATCAGGCCAGGTGGAGTCCCACGTCCCAGTGTTTGTCAAACACTGGAGTGCAGCAGGATTTTGGAACAGGACTGTGAGGCTGCTAGACACCGTGGTTTACTGCTCCCTCCACACTGGACTTGAGTAACTGCCTCAGGAACGGGGCCCAGGTACCTCACATCCTGGTCCTGATGGAGGGTCAGATTTGTCCTGACACCAGCTGAAGGGATGCTTCATCCTCAGCAGGTTTTAAAGAGATAGATGATTCTTTAGATTCAACTGTCCATCTCTGTTCTGATCCTCTCCTACAGTCAATACAGAGATCCCAGATCTGAGCAGACTACCAGGGTTCGGTCTGCAGGTCTGAGAGATTAGAAGGATGAAGAGCTCAGACATCAGAGCGAGTCAGAGCAGAGCTGCTGGGATATCGAAGGTTAAGAGGTGAGGCGGTTGGACGTCAGATTGGAGCGTCTGCCTCTGGAGGTTTCCATGTGTGACCGACTTACAGAAGACTAAGATACGCCGGCAGCACGCTGGAGGGAATGTGGTTCTGTAGATCCCTGGGAAGGTCTGAGAATGTCTCAGGAGGAGCCGGACAGGGTCCGACAGTCCAACACTATGATGACAGATCCTGCCTTTACATAAACACTACGTTTAATGGGACATATTCAAGTAAAAGAGGTAAATCTGCCAGGTAATCATGGGGATTCTGGGACAGGCAATCTGTTTTCAGATGCCATAAACGCCGTTATCGTGTTAACAAACAGAGCACCACTGGGATCGTCATGTAAACATGGCCTACACTGGGTCAGAGCTGAACCAGTTCACCCACTCACACACATCAGGACGCCTGCTGCTGGTGCTGGCCCTCACCTGTCTCACCTGTCTCAGGCATGCCCTGTGCTCGGTGCATCCTGGAGCTCAGGACCTCTTTAGCTGAGACGAAGAAGATCCTCCCCGGAGCCTCCTCCAGACTCACCACCTTCAGCTCCTCTGCCAGGAAGCTCACACAGCGGTCCAGGTGCTGCTTCCTCACCTTGCCAGCAGAGGGAGCAGGTTTATCGTATTACTCATCAAACAAAGCCTCAACATCCATGCTCAGATTTAAGTCCTGTTTCTAAAAGTCTCCAAAAGAATATTTTAGGATTTTAAATAATAACCTTTGGCATTTTACTCTCTGTGTTTCCTCAGCAGAACAGAAACCAGCCAATCAGAGGACATGTGTCTGTTGCCATGGTGAAAGTAAAGTTAGTCTAGAGGCAGCTGACAGGTGTTTGTCTGCCAAATGATGCTTTAAAATGAACGGACAAAAAAGATGGTGTCCAAGTAAAATTAGATTTCATGCGTCTTTATTCAACAACTCTTTTGTTAAAACAGAGAGGCGTTCTCGTGTTTCTCTAGAGACCTGGTCCTGACCTTAAACATGCCTCAAAAAGGCATGGACCCCTTGGATGTTTTATCCTTTTAGTGGTTTAATAAAAGGGTAAAACATCCTCAGAGGTACTTTAGTTGAAAATATTCGCCTTGCCTGGTGCCTGCTCCTCCTGTTTTACTAGACCTTCTTTGCACACCTCTCCAGGTGCCAAAACTACCTATTCTATCAAAATAAAAGCATACATAAATACTTAAATAGTTTCATATTGGTCTGGTTCTCAACCTTTTCAGTCCGCGACCCCCAAAATAAAGGTGCCAGAGACCGGGGACCCCCACTGGACCTGAAGGCGGCTGAACATAGCCATGAACATTCAAGAATAGTCATGTGCAAGCCGCTCTTAAGGGGGAGCTTTCTGGGACCCATTCAAACTTTGGGCTCATGTTTAAGTTAAGCTGTGATATCCATACATTTAACCTGAATAATAACCACTCTAATCAATGCTACAAATGTCCCAAATATCTTTTCTTATTCACTTGTGCCTTAGCATATAGGCCTCTTAAAAATGTTAACCCATTTTCTTAAAAAAAGAATTAAAATGGATTGAAAGTTCTTAAGATGGGTTAGAAATGGCCAAAATTGGTGGAAAAGGTGGTGAAACGGTATTTTAAAAGTAGCAAAAAATTAATTAGAAGTGGCTAAAATAAGACCAGAATGGCTATAATGGGTTAGAGTGGCAAAAACAGATGGCAAATTTGTTGAAATGGGACTCAAAAGTGGAAAAAAGTGGTTGAAACTGGCAAAAATTGGTTAGCTGAGACAGAAAAAATAGGCAAAAATGGGCAGAAATGTGGTCAAAATGGGCAAAAATGGGCAGAAATGTGGTCAAAATGGGCAGAAATGTGGTCACAATGGGCAGAAATGTGGTCAAAATGGGCAGAAATGTGGTCAAAATGGGTAAAAATGGGCAGAAATGTGGTCAAAATGGGCAAAAACGGGTGGCAAATGTGGTAAAAGAAGGGGGCTAATAGTGTTAATAATGGGTCAACAGAAGCAACAATGGGCAAAAAAACGACAAAAAAGTGCTAACAATGTGTTAAAATGTGTTCAAATTTGTGGTAAAAAAGTGATGAAAACTGGTTAAAATCAGGCAACATTGGTGTAAAAAGGCAAAAGTGGTTAAAAAGTGGCAAAAGGGGTCCAAATTGAGCAAAAATTGATGAAAAGTTGCCAATGATAGTGGCAAAATTGGGTAGGGAAAGCAGTTTAACTATGACACTAATGATAAAAAAAATGTACTGATAAAATTTTTTTATTTTACATTTAACTAATTTAATGCTTATATTTTCATTAAAATGGCTAAAATATACAGTTTGACATCATTTAAAAATATTCTCCATATTTTTAAGTCTAAATGTTAACACTAGAGGTACTGGCCTTAGTCACTCAGTATCTTTCTTTGACAAAATAACAACAAATAGTTAAAAAACGATGAAAACACATAGAACTACCAAACAGCACCATCAGAGGCTTCCTGCAGGACTCTTCAGTCAAAACATAGAGATGTGGAGACTTTTATTGTGAAGAGCTTTCAGGAAGTACCATAGACTTTCATGCAGCCACACACACATTAACACACACCTCCTCAACAAACTCTGGCTCACTGACTGAGGCGTCCCATCTATTATGGAGGACGAAGATGTTGGGTTTGGAGATTCTCTCGCTGACTTTATGGAAGAACAGTTTCTCCTGCAGACAGAGGAAGTGGAAAATGTATTTTATTATCGACCTTAAAGACTCCTGAAATATATGTGATTTCTGCCACTAGGGGGTGCTCTATCAAAACATAATAAAAGATGATGAGTAGAGACAAACAGCATCAGAAACTGCTGTTGCCTTCTTCTTTTGCTGAATCTAGGAGTCTCCTCAGTGAAGACGAGGTGGATTTATTCAACAGTAAACCACTGTTTTGGTTTCATCTGTTCACCTCCCATCATCTCCTCTAACCTCCTCTTCTCCCCACTGCCTAATCTCCCTCCTCTTCCTTTCTTTTCTGGAGAAAAACTGCTAAAAGAGTCCTTCCAGGTTCATGCTGTGAGTGATCTCCAGAATGCTTTCTCAGTAGCTCACAGAGCAAACCAGGGCACTTTTAACAGCTTTTCTCCCTCATTATGTGGAGTTCTATCCTTTCAAAGCAGATGAATGTGCCAGACTGTCATCTAACAGCATGGACCTTCTGACAGAAAAGGAGGGAAACCTCCCTGGTGGGTGAATATTAAATATGATCTTTAATAAATATGATTTTTAAACTGCATATCAGGATCAGTTCTCTCACCGTGTTCATCAGTGTCGACTCTGCGTTTCCCACCAGGACGAAGACGTCTGCGTCCAGACAGAACTTATCGATCCAGCTGTCTAACTCCAGCGTGACGTCTGTGCCCGGGCTGCAGGAGGTCAAAGGTCAGACAATGATCTAAGCATGTCACAACGCATAAATGAAACAGTAAGCTGTTGTTGAAAGGGAATATCACACAGAAACAAATATTCTTTAGTGCACAAACACAATCAGTGGCTTCAGTAAGTTTCATTACACCGGAGGAAATCTGGGCCAGAGAACAAATCAGCCAGTCAGTTTCAGAAAGGTTCACATCCAGACATTTTCAGACCTGCTGCCGTGCACAAAGATCCGCAAAATAACTACAAACACTGAAGACTGCATACCATGGCAATCTGGAACCAACTTCAAACCTCTACACCTTTAACTATACAGGAACCCAGGACTCCAAAACACTGATGGATGGATGGATGGATGGATGGATGGATGGATGGATGGATGGATGGATGCATAGATGGATGGATGGATGGATGGATGGATGGATGGATGTTGGAGTGATGGATGGATGATGGATGGATGGATGGATGGATGGATGGATGATGGAGTGATGGATGGATGGATGGATGATAGATGGATGCATAGATGGATGGATGGATGGATGGATGGATGGATGGATGGATGTTGGAGTGATGATGGATGATGGATGGATGGATGGATGGATGGATGATGGAGTGATGGATGGATGGATGGATGGATGCATAGATGGATGCATAGATGGATGGATGGATGGATGGATGTTGGAGTAATGGATGGATGGATGGTTGGATGGATGGATGGATGGATGATGGATGGATGGATGGATGGATGTTGGAGTGATGGATGGATGGATGGATGGATGGATGATGGATGGATGGATGGATGGATGGATGTTGGAGTGATGGATGGATGGATGGATGGATGGATGGATGTTGGAGTGATGAATGGATGGATGGATGGATGGTTCGATGGATGATGGATGGATGGATGTTGGAGTGATGGATGGATGGATGGATGGATGGATTGATGCATAGATGATGGACAGATGGATGAATGATGGATGGATGGATGGATGGATGATGGATGGACGGATGGATGAATGATGGATAGATGGATGAACGTTGGATGGATGGATGGATGGTTGGATGTTGGAGTGATGGATGGATGATGGATGGATGGATGCATGGATGGATGATGAATGGATGGATGGATGTTGGAGTGATGGATGGATGGATGGATGGATGATGGATGCATGGATGGATGATGGATGGATGGATGGATGGATGGATGATGGATGATGGATGGATGGATGGATGTTGGAGTGATGGATGGATGATGGATGGATGGATGGATGTTGGAGTGATGGATCGATGGATGGATGGATGATGGATGGATGGATGCATAGATGGATGGACGGATGGATGAATAATGGATGGATGGATAGATGGATGGATGGATGCATGATGGATGGATGGATGGATGCATAGATGAATGATGGATGGATGCATCGATGGATGGACGGATGGATGAATGATGGATGGATGGATAGGTGGATGAACGTTGGATGGATGGATGGATGGATGGATGCATGGAAGGATGATGAATGGATGGATGGATGTTGGAGTGATGGATGCATGGATGGATGGATGGATGATGGATGGATGGATGGATGGATGGATGATGGATGGATGGATGCATAGATGGATGGACGGATGGATGAATAATGGATGGATGGATAGATGGATGGATGGATGCATAGATGATGGATGGATGGATGAATGATGGATGGATGGATGGATGGATGATGGATGGATGGATGGATGGATGGATGCATGGATGGATGGATGCATGGATGGATGGATGGATGGATGGATGTGTAGATGTGTAGATGGACAATGGATGGACGGTGAATGGTTGGATTGATGGATGTTAGAATGTTGGTGGGATGGTGAATGGTTGGATTGATGGATGTTAGAATGTTGGATGGACAGTGAATGGTTGGATTGATGGATGTTAGAATGTTGGATGGACAGTGAATGGTTGGATTGATGGATGTTAGAATGTTGGATGGATGGTGAATGGTTGGATTGATGGATGTTAGAATGTTGGATGGATGGTGAATGGTTGGATTGATGGATGTTAGAATGTTGGATGGATGGTGAATGGTTGGATTGATGGATGTTAGAATGTCGGATGGATGGTGAATGGTTGGATTGATTGATGTTAGATTGTTGGATGGATGGTGAATGGTTGGATTGATGGATGTAAGAATGTTGGATGGATGGTGAATGGTTGGATTGATGGATGTTAGAATGTCGGATGGATGGTGAATGGTTGGATTGATTGATGTTAGATTGTTGGATGGATGGTGAATGGTTGGATTGATGGATGTTAGAATGTTTGATGGATGGTGAATGGTTGGATTGATGGATGTTAGAATGTTGGATGGATGGTGAATGGTTGGATCGATTGATGTTAGAATGTTGGATGGATGTTGGAGTGATGGATGGATATATGACGATAATGGTTGGATGGGTGGATGGATGGATAAATGGATGTTGAATGGTTGGATGAATGTTGGATGAATGGATGTGTAGATGAATGATGGATGGATGCACAACAATCTGACTTTGGCAGCAGTGCTGATGCATGATGGGAAATGACTGTGATGATGAGGAGTGGTGTGCTACCTGTCCATGAGCACCAGGTCGTCTCTCAGCAGAGCACAGCGACTCTTGGGCCAGAAGACCTTCACCAGACTGCCTGAGTCCAGGGTCGGGTCCATGTGGAGGGCGTGGGCCAGCTGGTTCACGGTCTGAGGAGGAAGAGGGAGGAAGAGGAGTCAAAGGGGCAGGGTTATCAGGGAGTCTGCTGATTGGTGGACAGACAGTCAGATGTGTTATATATGATGCGTACCTTCACGCTCTTCCTCTCGTTGGACGACTCGGTGGTCAGGTAGGCTTCGTCCCCGTCCGTCCCCTCCACCCTCAGGAAACAGTTGGTGGTGTGGCCAATGCCGCTGGGCAGGACGCGGTCCCTGAGCATGGCGTTGATCACCGTGCTCTTCCCGTTACTCGTCCTGGTTAAAAGCCATCATCGTCATCATCATCATCATCATCATCATTGTCAGTATTATCCCCCTGCCCTTCTATGAGCCTTGAGGCTGAAGCAGCAAATGTTCCTGCCTTTCCTGTGCCTACAAGGAAGCCTGAGGGAGAGAAGGAGCAGAAACCCCCAACCAGGGAAGGCATCAGCGCCAACAGATAACACTGATGAAGCAGGATAAAGAGGAGCAGATAACACTGATGAAGCAGGATAAAGAGGAGCAGATAACACTGATGAAGCAGGATAAAGAGGAGCAGATAACACTGATGAAGCAGGATAAAGAGGAGCAGATAAGGGTGGAGGGGGGCTGCAAAAGTGGCATGAAGAGGGTCAACCAGGAGAAGCCAGACTAGATATGACATCATGAGTGTAATAGCCAATAGTGTGCTTAGAGCAGATCAGCTGGCACTCAGCTGATGAGGGCTTGTGTGAGTTCAGCTGATCTCAGCTGTATTATTATTATTTGGATTATTTAGCATCACTTGACTCTGTGGCCAGAAATCAGGCATCAATCTTAGTCATTAAATTGGCTAACTGTGCACATCCCTAGCCCTCACAGAGACAGCAAACATAAAGAACTAGATAGTGATTACACCATAGGGCTGTGATGAGCTGAATGAGCATTGTTATTCACTATATATAGTGTGTATAGTCTATATACACCATATACTCAACCAACAATTAACCTTTGTTTAGCAGCAATCCATATCCATCCTCATCTAAAGACACTTTACCAAGAGGTTTATTATTATTATTATTATTATTATTATTATTATTATTATTATTATTAGAGCCACTATTATAACAATTTTTTACAATTTTAAAATAATAAAAAGCATAAAAATCACAGTTGCTGCAAATTATTACCATATTCAAGGCTGTGATAATTCCCTTCAAGGAAACCTAATTTGCATGTAGTATATGAAAAAGTTTATTTTTATTTTTAAGATTTCAGTATAAGGATTTTTTTGCACTTAAACTGTCAAAAAAAGGGTTAATTTAAAAGAAACATATGTTTGATAATAATGATCAGTGCTGATTTTGATTTGAAAATGGGAAAAAGGTTGATTTTTAAAAATAATAAAGTATTCTTATTGGTATTTGTATGGTGCCTTTTTTGGTCACTAACAGTCTAAGAGTAACAATTTATTGAAGTGTAAAATATAATAATGACAATTTAAAAAAAAAAAACAAAGTTGTTGCTCATTATTATTATTACTATTATTATTATTATAGTATTGATAACATAATGATAATAATATTGATC
The DNA here is from genome assembly GCF_018320785.1 of Cheilinus undulatus. Lineage (NCBI taxonomy): Eukaryota > Metazoa > Chordata > Actinopteri > Labriformes > Labridae > Cheilinus > Cheilinus undulatus. The sequence continues at coordinate 49,378,541 of NC_054877.1, forward strand.
CTAATAATGATTATAATATTAAATTGGTCACTAGCCCAGCAATATTTACCATAATGTTCATATGTATGTTTATTCTGGTCAAAAGACACCAAACTTTATTTTCATTTATCTCTTTGTTTCTTTCTGAGCATGCCTGTAGTATCAGTCTGATGTAACATGAGCTGTCGTTGCTACATGTTTTCATTCTTAGACGGCCATGCCGGCTGGAGTCGTGTCTGAAATGGTTTTGTTTTTGTCATGTCTCTGTGTGATGACATCATCAGTGGTTGAAATATTTCATCACATGTGGCTGGCTGATGTAAAGTGTTTCAAACAGGAAGCTGCAGCAATTTGTGTGCCGGAGATAAAGGTAATCTGCAGGGACAGTTCCTCGTCCAATCAGATCTCAGATCAGCTCTACACGTTCTGCTGCTGTCAGTAACCCACAGCCATGTACACATGAAAACACCATAAGGCAAGGGATGTCTGAAATTCAGGCCTGTTTAGCATTCATCGCTAAGAATTAAAGGTTTTTAGGACTGGGAAAACAAAAAGGGACAGTTTTAGTGACTAGGATCAACATGAGGCCCCTCCCCAATCAGCTTCAACCAGCCATAGTGAGAGAACTAATTACTCTGATACATCTCTTTTCACAGAATGACAGGACAGACCCAAACGGTATGTCTACATCCTCAGAAAGCAGTCCATCAGCTTTTAGAAGAGCATCAGAACTCAAACTCTCCTAATATGGAGAACTTCTAGAAACCAAAACAAAATAGCTATAAAATAATTCAGCATACTTCATCTTCATCCGTCACTATGAGAACAAAGAGATACTCACAGTCTTTCCCTTACGTTGACTGGTCTTTGTTGGCAACTTTAGGAAAAATGGTTGTAACTGTCCAGGACCCTCGCTCTTTGCAGGTTCTGCCCACTTTTTCAAAAGTTGACAACTATGGCCTAATGGAGAAAAGAGGCTCCAACATTTCCTGCTTCACCAACATTCCATCCTCTACCTTTGAAGATGATGTCATCACATCTTATAAAACATTCCATCCTCTACCTTTGAAGATGATGTCATATAAGCTTATAAAACATTCCATCCTCTACCTTTGAAGATGATGTCATATAAGCTTATAAAACATTCCATCCTCTACCTTTGAAGATGATGTCATCACATCTTATAAAACATTCCATCCTCTACCTTTGAAGATGATGTCATCTAAGCTTATAAAACATTCCATCCTCTACCTTTGAAGATGATGTCATATAAGCTTATAAAACATTCCATCCTCTACCTTTGAAGATGATGTCATCAAAGCTTATGAAACATTCCATCCTCAGCCTTTGAAGAAGATGTTATCAAAGCTTATGAAACATTCCATCATCTGCCTTTGAAGAGGATGTTATCAAAGCTTATGAAACATTCCATCCTCAGCCTTTGAAGATGATGTCATCTAAGCTTATAAAACATTCCATCCTCAGCCTTTGAAGATGATGTCATCAAAGCTTATAAAACATTCCATCCTCAGCCTTTGAAGATGATGTCATCAAAGCTTATAAAACATTCCATCCTCAGCCTTTGAAGATGATGTCATCAAAGCTTATAAAACATTTGCCAAAGCCACCATAAGGCCCTTCCTCGTGCTACTGAAAGCAATCACGGAGAGAAAACCAGGTATGATGAATCTTCTCTGTTCCGGTCCCTAATCCAGAGAACCCCAGGACAAACCCACCAACCCAGTAGTAAATCTAGATCCCCAAATATCCACCAGTCCTTCATCACCTCTTAGAGGAGCATCATAAACTCGTTCCATCCTAAGATCTGAGCATGTCTCTAGTCCAGGTGGAACTGAGAGAATATGGAAATAGATGCTCACTACTGGTGGCATATTTACTCCTCTGGCTCTAATCAGACATTTAGATTTATTGATCCATTTTACCACACAGTAATCCACCAATTCATTGTTTCAGTCTGTCTATAGGGATCTACTGTACTATTATTGTCCTAATATGAAGATATCTTGGGGCCTTTTGAGGAGCTTGGACCTTGATGTTGGGGCCAGTGGTCCTCCACAGGAACCGTTTGGATAATCATAATTTATTCTGGTGCTAATTCATCCCCCCGTGGTCCTTTATTTACATTCTTCTCAATCACTGAAAGAGGCAGTACTCCAGGGAAGGAGATTCATTTTGTCAGCTTAAGAACAACGAACAGAGTTTAGTGTTTTACCAAATCAAAGATAACTTTAAGATAGAATCAATAATCTCAGATAAATACTGATCGACTGATATGGTGCTGTATCTGTGCAACCTGAGGATTAAATGTTAATTTTTCATCTTAACTGTCCCCTAACTCTAAGTCTGAGAAATGAGGCCAACAGGAAACAACCCAAAACCCTCTGGTTTCCACTGGAGGCTGCCTCCTGTAGTGAGTCGGACCCCAGACCGGCTGAAGGTTTTGGTACTTTAAGGGGGCGTGGTGTCATAACGTACCTGCCAAAGAAGGCGACCTTCATGTGTCTCCGCAGCAGAACGTCTCTGATGGTCCACAGTTTGGTCTCACAGCTCTGCATCTCCAGGCTCTGCTCCTCCACCGCCACCTGGCCGAGGTCAGCCCCTCGCCACGCCTCTGACATCACAACACCAGACAAGCTAGCAGTTAGCAGTGGTTAAATTATAAACAAACTCATCAGCTCCCCAACTTCTCCCACCATGTCTCTGATATCAAATCTCAAAATAAAACCACAAAAATAAATAAATCTGAGCAAACAGGGAAAACACTCTCAGAGGAAACAAAACAAAAACAGTGTGGTCAGAGGAAACCACAGACGCCGTGTCCTGTGGACTAAAGAGGAGAGGGAGCATCCAGCTTGTTCTCCTGGCTCAGCTCTAAAGCCTGCATCTCTGATGGTATGGGGTTGCATTAGTGCCTATGGCGTGGGCAGCTCTAACATCTGGAAAGGAACTATCAATGCTGGAAAGTAGAGAGAGCTTTTAGAGCAACATCTGCTCCCATCCAGACAACATCTCTGTCAGCAGGACCATGCTAAACCACAGACCACATCCATCACAACAGCATGGCTTCACAGGAGAAGTTAACCTTTAAATCACAGTGACCTCTGATGACCTTTACACAAACTCAGCGCCATCTGCTGGTCTGAGCCTGAATCCTTTCATCATTTAGAGCCAAAGAGTTTCAGACTACCGAGATTATTATACATATTTAAACTTTAAACTCAGACCATGACGGAGTAAGTCCACATTAGATAAACCGCCGTTCTATGTGGATTTCTCTTCGTCCTCTCGTTGAACACCTGAGAAACGACCACCTGCGGCGTGTTAGTGTCTCACCGTCCACGAAGGCGGAGCCATCCTTCACAAAGTCGAGCAGCTGGTCAAAGATGGAGGTGATCGATCGCTTAGCCACCACAAAGTGCCTCAGAGGAGACGGATCCAGGGCGTCCATCCCACCCGCCGCTCCCTCGCTCACACATACACGCCCACGCACACAGGCAGGGTTCAAAGGTCAGGGGAGTTTGAGGGGCTCTCCGCCGCCGGCTCCCATCATGCCTCTGTTCATCACCTCACACTCACAGACACTGACTGATCCTCAGCACGCAAAGCTCAGATTACGCCGCGCGCACATGTGAGCGTGCGAGCAGACAGATCCTCTTAGCACGACTTAGCGCTGCTTCACCTGCTGCTCACTCCCACAGGTGTGCTTGTGTTTTCACTCTGGAAAATTCTAGAGAATTCCAAGTGGAATGCTCCTGAAGTCGTCCTGATCCCGTTACTCACTCATGAGCGCTCACAGCGCCGTCTGACGGGGGGTTGAACCATCTCTACTGATATTTACAACCCCAGAGCCACTGTTCAGGAGAATATTTAAACAATCTTACTGGTTTTAGGCTCAGATTTTCATCAGTCTCTCCATTCAGACCCGTCTTTGTCCTCTAACTGCCTCCTGTGTTTGAGCTCGAAAAGTCTGATCGCTAATCTTCAGTTTCTGTTTATCAAACTGACTCTCTGATTTTTCTCTGTGGCGTACGAAACTTTCTCTTATCTCTAATCGTGTTTCTGATCTATGACTTTGACGAAACAGCCAATAGAAACAGGGAAAGAATGGACCAATCACGTCGTCTCTGCCTGTTGTTGCTATGCTGTTCTCCAGGAGGCGTCTGCTTTGATCTCGCTGAGAGAGTCCCAACATTCTGTCACACACACATCATCTCAGTCCACGTCACAGCCCTATAGGCTGATTGTAGTCATGTGATCTGGAATGTTGGGGGTCAGGAAGTGGGGCCAGATTGCTCGAATAGTTCACTATTTTCAGGACACACTAGTAGTTTAAAGATTAAGAATATTTCTATTAGAGCCCGACCGATTGATCGGCGGGCCGATTAATTGGGCCGATTATAGCGTATCACAGATTAATCAACATTGGCCAATACGTAGCCGATATATTCACCCTTAGAGCTCACACGGCACGGAGCTGTGCCGTAGGCACATCCCTTTATAAATCACTGGGTGACATTTGAACCGTAAGTAGTGGGGACTAACTTTTTATTTCCTACGAAAGCTCTCCGTTGCACAGTCGCATTCAAAGCACAATTGTACTGAATCGACATTTAAGGAATATCACTTTTATTTTGTGAAAAAATGTGATGGAAACCCAGCTACAGTGCTCTAGAGGAGCTCTAGTGATCATGACTAGCAGCCATGACTGAAGCATGTTCATACGCACACGCCATTGTTTATTCACTAAATGCGGTTCCACAGCTGAAGTCAAACTTTATCTAAACACCAACCTTTCCTCCTCTGAGCGTTTGAAGGTCTTCTGTGTGATACTGAGGATTGTTTTTTAAAAGTCAAGCGTTTCCTGTCAGGCTCTCTTCATGCACAAATTAAAATGTGTCTACACTCCAGTAAACCCTCCTGCTGATGTAATATTACTGTGAGTGTCTATCAGCGTCAGTCAGATTCAGAAGAAACCGTTGTTGCTGTTTGATCAAATTTCAGGCTAACTTTCATCATCCCACCACAGACCCACCCGCCTTATCTACAGCCAGGGGGGTCGACCTATCTACTGCTACTGTAGTCCAACTGTAATCCTGTTTAATGGCCCATCAGATGAATAGAAATAACACTTTGTCATTCTTAGAAAGCCATTCTTAAAAACTGACTTAAACAACACTGAAACAACAACTATGACCTACTAAACCCTGTCTTAACACATGTTCTGTCTCAATATCATCTTAGGGTTGAACCAACTCTTTTGTCTGCCTGCTTCTGTAGCAGATGGCTAAAAAAAATCGAACAGCTACTCATTTTTATGGCAGTGGCTTTATTTGAACTTTATATGTAAAGTAATGATATATAACATTATAATTAGGGCCTTAAGTGGTCCATATATGAGTCAGTATTGTCGCAAAACTCAAGAGCTCATTTAAATGTTTTAAAACTTTCACTTGGAGTTAAAGAAACCTCATTGTGGGTTTGTGTGTTAGCCTGTTTTATATTTACACCTAAGTCAATCAAGCAGCTACAGGAATGTACAACCCCAATTCCAAAAAAGTTAGGACGCTCAGTACAATGTAAATAAAAACAGAAGTCAATGATCTCATAAATAAAGATCTGTAGAAAATAAAAGCCAACATTAGATGTTGAAACTGAGACATTTTACCATTTCAGGAAAATATAAGGTCATTTTTAATTTGATGGCAGCAAAACATCTCAAAAAAGTAGGGACAAGACAATGTTTACCGCTGCTGAGCATCCCCTGTTCCCTACAAAAGTCTTTAAACATCTGGGGAATGAGGAGACCAGCTGATGCAGTTATGGGGGAGGAATGTTTTTCCATGCTGAGTTACCCTGACAACCATTCAACAGTCACAGAGTTACCCTGACGACCACTTAACGGTATCGGAGTCACCATGACAACCACTCAACAGTCACAGAGTTACCATGATGACCACTTAACAGTCACAGAGTTACCCTGACGACCACTTAACGGTATCAGAGTCACCATGACAACCACTCAACAGTCACAGAGTTACCATGATGACCACTTAACAGTCACAGAGTTACCGTGATAACCGCTCAACAGTCACAGAGTTACCATGATGACCACTTAACAGTCACAGATTTACCATGATGACCACTTAACGGTATCAGAGTCACCATGACAACCACTCAACAGTCACAGAGTTACCATGATGACCACTTAACAGTCACAGATTTACCATGATGACCACTTAACGGTATCAGAGTCACCATGACAACCACTCAACAGTCACAGAGTTACCATGATGACCGCTCAACAGTCACAGAGTTACCGTGATGACCGCTCAACAGTCACAGAGTTACCGTGATGACCGCTCAACAGTCACAGAGTTACCATGATGACCACTTAACAGTCACAGAGTTACCATGATGACCACTTAACAGTCACAGAGTTACCATGATGACCACTTAACAGTATCAGAGTCACCATGACAACCACTCAACAGTCACAGAGTTACCCTGACGACCAATTAACGGTATCAGAGTCACCATGACAACCACTCAACAGTCACAGAGCTACCCTGACGACCACTTAACAGTATCAGAGTCACCATGACAACCACTCAACAGTCACAGAGTTACCCTGACGACAAATTAACGGTATCAGAGTCACCATGACAACCACCCAACAGTCACAGAGCTACCCTGACGACCACTCAACAGTCACAGAGTTACCCTGACGACCACTTAACAGTATCAGAGTTACCATGACAACTACTTAACAGTCACAGAGTAACCCTGACAACCACTCAACAGTCCATGAGTTACCTTGACAACCACTCAACAGTCACAGAGTTACCCTGACAACCACTCAACAGTCCATGAGTTACCTTGACAACCACTCAACAGTAACAGAGGTACCCTGACGACCACTTAATAGTCACAGAGTTATGCTGACTACCACTCAAAAGTCACAGTTACCGTGACAACGACTCAACAGTCACAGAGTTACCCTGACGACCACTTAATAGTCACAGAGTTATGCTGACTACCACTCAAAAGTCACAGTTACCGTGACAACCACTCAACAGTCACAGAGGTACCATGATGACCACTTAACAGTCACAGTTACCCTGACGACTGGTTAACAATCATAGAGTTACCCTGATGACCACTTAACAGTCACAGAGTTACCGTGACAACAACAACCGCTTAACAGTCACAGAATTACCATGATGACCACTTAACAGTCACAGAGTTACCATGACGACAACGACCACTCAACAGTCCCAGAGTTACTTAGTTTTTGTCATTTGACATACCCTTGTTCATTTCTCAGTTGAAATCTCTGTAACTGTTCTTGGCTTTAATTTTTCTCTCTCATTGTATGGCTTGGTTTAAATATTCAACTGCAGTTACTGTCTATTTATCGTCTGCCTTTTGTACATAGACTGTTTTTACATTTTTGTCTTTTTTTATTGAGTATATTGTTCAAATTTGCAGTTATGATTTTCTTGTTTGACCTTTGCTCTTTGCTTTCATCGTGCTGCTGCTCTAAGTGCCTTGAATTGTTCACCTTTAGGACAATGAATGTTTTATTTAATGTTTTTATGTCCTGTCGTATGGCTTTGTATCATTTCCTATCTCATATCATAAGGAGTCCTATCATATCTAACTGTAGGGTGTTGTGCATTGGTTCATATGGTCTAGCATGGTGAAATGAAGATGCTGTCCTCTGAATGCAGAACTTTTTTAATACACATAAAAAATTCTGTTTCTGCCTTCTGTTCTTGTTGTAGAAGTGGTTCAGACACTACATTTCTGTTAGTCTATGCCCATCTGTCAGGTCTCAGCCAGAGCTGCTGCATTAGGACCCTGAAGAAGGGTGAAGGAGGGGAACAAGGAGGAGGAGGAGGAGGGGTGAAGAAGGAGAAAAACAAAGTCTGGAGTCAAAGAAAGAGCAACGATGGGAGAGGAGATTAAACAGAGAGACAGGCGGACGCTGAGGAGAGGCTCAGAGAGAAGCTGCAGACAGACGAAGTGACAGCTCCAGATCCACAGAGATAGAGAGGAGGAGGAGGAGGAGGAGGAGGAGGAGGAAGGGAGGAGTTAGGGAGGAGGGAGGGAGATAAAAACAGCCTGAGCAGAGCAGAGACGACCAAACCGACGAAGATCAGAGAGGAATCTTGCAGCTGAAGAAGAGGAGGAGGAACCGAACCACCCAGAGGGAACGCTCAGACGCTGATGAGCTCAGAGGAACCACAGAGGAAGAGGAGACGGAAAGGATGGAGGGATCATTGATATAACACACTCGCTCATTAACCAATCAAAGAGCTCCAAAGCCAGCTAATGATTTGACAGGAGGACAGAGCAGAGCATCATGGGAGTCTCCACCTGAACATCCTCCTCCCAGCATGCTGAGAAGGTTCTCCCACAGACGGGGCTCCCCGGGCGGGACGGGAGCGCTGCTGGGACCGATGGCGATGATGATGGTGACGTTGGTGATGATGGTGATGGTGATGAAGGTGGAGGCAGCGAGCACGGAGGAGCTGGAGAGCGAGGAGAGTCAGGAGCTCCTGGACGAAGACGAGGTGGCGAGCACGGAGATCCTGGTGAGAGAAAACAGCTGATCAAAAATATCATTAGATTAGATCAATCGATCAATAACAGATAAATATAATCAATTTTCTACCATAATCAACACACTATGGGTAACTGGGAGCCAGGGGCCACATGAGGGCCCCTCCTCGCTCACTGTGGCCCCGGGGTCGATATGAATAATTAAACATGAAGACTCTGACAGCAGTGCTCTAAGACATCGCCAACACAACCCCGTACACATGAATGCTCTAAACAACACAAGCCTTTGATCTCTGAGAGATCTGGAAGTTTACAAGGATTTAGTTACAGTCGGTTAGGGATTGTGAAACCACAACCCCAGTCCCAAAAAAGTCGGGTCGCCGTGTGAGCTGAAAATAAAAACAGAAGTCAGTGACGGTCAAATCTCATAAACACATATTTGATTCACAACAGAACAGAAACAACAAATCAGATGTTAAACTGAGACATTTTAACATTTCAGGAAAATATCAGCTCAGCGTGAATTTGATGGCAGCAACACGTCTCAAAAAAGTAGGGACAGATAATTCATTGTGTAGCATCCCCTCTTCTTTTAAAAACAGTCTGTACACCCCTGGAAGTGAGAGACCAGCTGATGGAGAGGAATGTTGCCCCATTCTTGTCTGATGTAGGTCTTCTTTGCTGGAATTTTACTTTTCTGATGCTCCAAATGTTTTCTGCTGGTGAAAGATCTGGACTGCGGGCAGACCAGTTCAGGACCCACACTCTTCTCTAGGCCTGACAGCCTCAAGTCGATTGGTCGATTAATTGGTCGATGACCTCATGTCCGACCAAAATCCAATTGGTCGAACAATTGCCCGTGCTACTTTAATTGGGAGAATCAATTTTTTTTTTTGCAGGGATGAGAAGGGAGACATCATGTGTTTTTATTTTTTCAATTATCTAGTGTTATAAAATTTAATTTATAAGAAAAATAACTTTGAATATAACTATTCAAATTTAATTTACTGGTGCCTTTAAGGGTAATCAATTACTGATTAAATAGCCAGAAAGTCAAAACAGCATCACTAGGACCCTCCCACCAAAGCCTGTGAAGCACGTTTATACTCCGTTTCCTGTTAATTGACAACATGAAGAAAAAGTCAGTGTTGTGGCAACATTTTGTTAAAATGTATTATTATTTAATTACAATCAATTGATTAATTGATGATCTGGTGCGATTTTAGTTGACCAAGTTTTTTTTTTTGGTTGACTACAGCCCTACTCTCCTCCTGTGAAGCCATGCTGTTGTGATGGATGTGGTATGTGGTTTAGCATGGTCTTCCTGACAGAGACGTTGTCTGGATGGGAGCATACGTTGCTCTAAAAGCTCTCTCTACTTTCCAGCATTGATAGTTCCTTTCCAGATGTTAGAGCTGCCCACATAGGCACTGATGCAACCCCATACCATCAGAGATGCAGGCTTTAGACCTGAGCCAGGAGAACAAGCTGGATGCTCCCTCTCCTCTTTAGTCCACAGGACACGGCGTCTGTGGTTTCCTCTGACCACAGAACAGTTTTCCATGTTTCCTCTGACCACAGAACAGTTTTCCATGTTTCCTCAGTCCATGTTAAATGAGCTTTGGTCCAGAGAAGACAGCGGTGTTTCTGGCTCCTGTTCACATATGGCTTCTTCTCTCCATGATCCAGCTTTAACTGTCATTGGTGGATGGCATGGCTAACTGTGTTGACAGACGATGATTTCTGGAATGTTCCTGAGCCCATGCAGTGATTTCAGTCCAGAATCATGCCTGTTTTTAATGCGGTGGCCCCTGAGGGCCCCTCCAGCCTTGTCCCGTGCTCTCAGAGATTTCTCCAGATTCTCTGAACCTGTTGATGATATTATGGACTGGAGATGGAGGGAGATTCACAGTCTGAGCTGTTTTACGCTGAGGAACATTTTTCTGAAATTCTGTAAGCCCAATTCCAAAAAAGTTGGAATTGGGTGACAAAATAATGGAATGTTGAACATGATAAGAGTTGTGATCGGTCGCGATGCTCCAGAACCCAAACTAGTTTGCAAAACCTCTGAAAAAGCATCTTTTTCCCCCCACCAGTTAAATAAAGTATAAAAGAGTTTTAAAACTATAACAAACAATAAACTGACTTCCTAGGACTTTCTGATCATCACTGGAGTATTAAAATCAAATGTATGGATGATGTCCTGATAGGGCTTCTGTAGTCTATCATCAATGATAAATTAATCACTATAATTAGTCTTTTTTTCCTTATGATTGCAAATCTGCTGTCTGCCCTGACAGCCAATCACAGCCCTGCTTCTTCAGGACCAATCATAGCGTCAGAGGATGGTAGGAATCTAAATTCGACATTAAATTTGAGATTAAAGATGTTTTTGTCCCACAGGAGCCACCGTCCTCGGAGCTGTCCCAGGTGTCTCCTCTGAGCTCGTGGCTCATCTTCAGGAAAAACTCCAACAAAGGAGACAACCGGAGGAGCAAAGGGAGCCGCAGGACGTCCAAGGTGAGTCTGTCTAAATTCAGTAACCATAGCAACACTTCTGATAGGAAATGGGTTATTATTAATGGAACTAGTCCAATATTAGGAGTCTAAGCTTTTATTTCTGTGGTTTAGGACAGGTTTAGTTTTGACTAGAATACTATTGAAGTGTAGAATTCCAGTATGGTTGCAACGGTGTTGTGCATGCAGCTGCAGTAGACATTACCTGTGCAGGTGTAAACTTATAAATCCAGGTGAAGACAGATCTGAAATGTCTCCCTGTTCTTTGGATCTTTACAAAAACTCAAAAGGTCACTTTTGTGTCCTGAATCTAAAAGAATACAGTCTGATCTCAAACCCTGAGTTCTGAAGATCATTTCCTAAATGTGTATGTGTTTGCAGCATGGTCTCCCAGGACCTCCTGGACCTCCAGGACCTCAGGGGCCCCCAGGTCCCCCCGCACCCCTCCTCCCCCAGCAGCAGGAGCTGATAGAGGAGCTACAGCTCCGACTGAAAGGTGAGAACCAACCAACACTCCACACAAACAGACCACAAACCACAGATAACAGTGCTTATCATGGCTGACTTGGAAAAGAGATCTTAAAAAGTCTTCTCATTTAATTTTTGGGTTAAAAGTCCCCTGGTGTGACAAAAGTCCTCCAGTGTGACAGAAGTCCTCTGGTGTGACAAAAGTCCTCCAGTGTGACAGAAGTCCTCTGGTGTGACAAAAGTCCTCCAGTGTGACAGAAGTCCTCTGGTGTGACAAAAGTCCTCCAGTGTGACAGAAGTCCTCCAGTGTGACAGAAGTCCCCTGGTGTGACAGAAGTCCTCCAGTGTGACAGAAGTCCCCTGGTGTGACAGAAGTCCTCCAGTGTGACAGAAGTCCCCTGGTGTGACAGAAGTCCTCTGGTGTGACAAAAGTCCTCCAGTGTGACAGAAGTCCTCCAGTGTGATAGAAGTCCTCCAGTGTGACAGAAGTCCTCTGGTGTGACAAAAGTCCTCTGGTGTGACAGAAGTCCTCCAGTGTGACAGAAGTCCTCCAGTGTGACAGAAGTCCTCCAGTGTGACAGAAGTCCCCTGGTGTGACAAAAGTCCTCCAGTGTGACAGAAGTCCTCCAGTGTGACAGAAGTCCTCCAGTGTGACAGAAGTCCTCTGGTGTGACAAAAGTCCTCCAGTGTGACAGAAGTCCTCCAGTGTGACAGAAGTCCTCCAGTGTGACAGAAGTCCTCTGGTGTGACAAAAGTCCTGTGGTGTGACAAAAGTCTTCTTTTGTGACCATAACTTTTAAACACAAACACTTAAAACAAAGAAAAAAACAAAGATACAAGGGTGTGTAAATGTTTATTTGAGAGGATGAAGGAACTACATATCCCACAATCCATTGTGCTATCTTTTATTCGTTGTTTAGATGGTTCTTCAGGCTCTTAAACCACATGCTGTATGTTTCTTTATCTACATTTCTCTTCATCGTAGTGTATGATTTTAGATATTAGTGTTGTAAATCCTAGTTTGAGTATTTCTTGCTTCATACTACAGCAGCATAAATGGCCGTCACCAGCCAACAGTCTTTGCTGCATCACTATAGAACTGTGGGTACTGTAGTAGTTTTGGCAGAAATCGCAAGTTATGTTCTAAGACTGAAGATATTCTTCCCCTTGCTCTCAGTCTTCATGCTAAGCTAGGCTAACAGTTATGTTCTCAGACTAAAGGTTTTTTCCTCTTTTTCTCTCAGTCTTCATGCTAAGCTAGGCTAACAGTTATGTTCTCAGACTAAAGGTTTTTTCCTCTTTTTCTCTCAGTCTTCATGCTAAGCTAGGCTAACAGTTGTGTTCTCAGACTAAAGGTTTTTTCCTCCTTTTCTCTCAGTCTTCATGCTAAGCTAGGCTAACAGTTATGTTCTCAGACTAAAGGCTTTTTCCTCCTTTTCTCTCAGTCTTCATGCTAAGCTAGGCTAACAGTTATGTTCCCAGACTAAAGGTTTTTTCCACTTTTTCTCTCGGTCTTCATGCTAAGCTAGGCTAACAGTTATGTTCTCAGACTAAAGGTTTTTTCCTCCTTTTCTCTCAGTCTTCATGCTAAGCTAGGCTAACAGTTATGTTCTCAGACTAAAGGCTTTTTCCTCTTTTTCTCTCAGTCTTCATGCTAAGCTAGGCTAACAGTTATGTTCTCAGACTAAAGGTTTTTTCCTCCTTTTCTCTCAGTCTTCATGCTAAGCTAGGCTAACAGTTATGTTCTCAGACTAAAGGTTTTTTCCTCTTTTTCTCTCAGTCTTCATGCTAAGCTAGGCTAACAGTTATGTTCTCAGACTAAAGGTTTTTTCCTCTTTTTCTCTCAGTCTTCATGCTAAGCTAGGCTAACAGTTATGTTCTCAGACTAAAGGTTTTTTCCTCTTTTTCTCTCAGTCTTCATGCTAAGCTAGGCTAACAGTTATGTTCTCAGACTAAAGGTTTTTTCCTCTTTTTCTCTCAGTCTTCATGCTAAGCTAGGCTAACAGTTATGTTCTCAGACTAAAGGTTTTTTCCTCTTTTTCTCTCAGTCTTCATGCTAAGCTAGGCTAACAGTTATGTTCTCAGACTAAAGGCTTTTTCCTCCTTTTCTCTCAGTCTTCATGCTAAGCTAGGCTAACAGTTATGTTCCCAGACTAAAGGTTTTTTCCACTTTTTCTCTCGGTCTTCATGCTAAGCTAGGCTAACAGTTATGTTCTCAGACTAAAGGTTTTTTCCTCCTTTTCTCTCAGTCTTCATGCTAAGCTAGGCTAACAGTTATGTTCTCAGACTAAAGGCTTTTTCCTCTTTTTCTCTCAGTCTTCATGCTAAGCTAGGCTAACAGTTATGTTCTCAGACTAAAGGTTTTTTCCACTTTTTCTCTCGGTCTTCATGCTAAGCTAGGCTAACAGTTATGTTCTCAGACTAAAGGCTTTTTCCTCTTTTTCTCTCAGTCTTCATGCTAAGCTAGGCTAACAGTTATGTTCTCAGACTAAAGGTTTTTTCCTCTTTTTCTCTCAGTCTTCATGCTAAGCTAGGCTAACAGTTATGTTCTCAGACTAAAGGTTTTTTCCTCTTTTTCTCTCAGTCTTCATGCTAAGCTAGGCTAACAGTTATGTTCTCAGACTAAAGGTTTTTTCCTCTTTTTCTCTCAGTCTTCATGCTAAGCTAGGCTAACAGTTATCTTCTCAGACTAAAGGTATTTTCCTCTTTTTCTCTCAGTCTTCATGCTAAGCTAGGCTAACAGTTATGTTCTCAGACTAAAGGTTTTTTCCTCTTTTTCTCTCAGTCTTCATGCTAAGCTAGGCTAACAGTTATGTTCTCAGACTAAAGGTTTTTTCCTCTTTTTCTCTCAGTCTTCATGCTAAGCTAGGCTAACAGTTCCCTGTGTGTGTGTGTGTTGGATGAGTCATGTGACTGTGGAGTAGCAGACTGTTTACATCAAACTTCATCATCAGACTTTTTATAAACAGATGGAAAACACGACAACGGTCCACTCAGACTTTAATTCCCCCTCATTTCTCCTGCTGTAATTTTTCACTCTCACTCTCAGCGTGTATGTAGGTTATATAAATACTCTGTTAGTGTGAGGAGGCAGCCTGTCTGAGTCCTTAATAGGGGTAATTTTGTGGAGCGTGGATGTGACTTGGCTCAGCAGCAGGATTCCTGACATTCCTGCTGGCTGATGGTGTGTCTTTGTTACTTTCTGCATGTGAGTGCAGGATGGCTATAATATCAGAATATTAGCCTTTGATATGAGTCTAGTCTCAGTCAGCAGTGCTGCAGGCGATGTGCAGGACATTCCTGAAAGGAACTTATAAAGCGGTGTAGTCATGTCTTTCAAAATGTGGGCCGTGGCCCTCTGGTGGGCCCCAGCGAGACGACAGGTGGGCCACATGAGGTCATTTACAATAATTTCGACCTTAAACATTGGCTCAAAATTGAATTTTAAACAATCATTGTATACATGATTACATACGTCACCTTTTTATGACTTATTTTGTCTGATGTCAGACTGGTGTCATGGTTTCACTGGTGTTGGACTAACTGGTGACACTCTGTAACACACTCTGCTAAGCTGCTCTCCTCCTTTGCTCTGGTGTGACAAAAGTCCTCTGATATGAAAAAAGTCTCCTGGTGTGACAAAAGTCCCCTGGTGTAACAGAAGTCCTCTGGTGTAACAGAAGCCCCCTGGTGTAACAGAAGTCCTCTGGTGTAACAGAAGTCCTCTGGTGTAACAGAAGTCCTCTGGTGTAACAGAAATCCTCTGGTGTAACAGAAGTCCTCTGGTGTAACAGAAATCCTCTGGTGTGACTGAAGTGTCCTGATTCCACAGGTCACCTTTTTATGACTTATTTTGTCTGATGTCAGACTGGTGTCATGGTTTCACTGGTGTTGGACTAACTGGTGACACTCTGTAACACATTCTGCTTAGCTGCTCTCCTCATTTCTCTGACCTCGCTAAGACAGTCCCAACATCCTATCAAATAAACACACACTGTAACGTCTGAGAGCCAAAAGTCACCTTTAAACTTTAAGAGTGTTTTTTTAAAAATCTGTCAAAGATAGCAGTAAGTTGAATCCAGCAGAAATAGCTGAATCATTTATTAACTTTTTAAAGCCAAACTGAAGTCTGCAGGAGGAAGTGAGCTGGAGTTTTACCGCTGAGATGATGACTGTGTGTGTGACAGAATGTTGGGACTCTCTCAGTGAGATCAAAGGAGAACAGCACGGCAACAGCGGGCAGAAGGAACACGATTGGTCCATCCTCTACCTGTTTTCTATTGGTTGGTTCATCAGAAAACTCAAGAACAGAAATAAGATTAGAGTTTTACAACAGTAATGACTCTGTAATGATGGCTAGCGTCTTTCGCTAACACGCTAGCAGTCTGTTTAGCATTGCTAATTTTAGCATTAGCCTGTCCCTCAGTCTCCTTTAGCTCAGGAAAAACAAGATGGCGTTGGCCAAAAGTTGAAACTTCAAAATAAGAGTCAACAAACCAGCTGATGACATCACTAGGACTCTGTCCAATAATCATCCAGCCTGTGGTTCAAACCAGGACGTTGGTGTTTATATTAAATAAAGTCATCATTTACCCAGAATTCATAGCTAATTAGCCTTCTGTAGAGGTTTGTGTGAGAGCCGTCTGAAGTCTGACCACAGTCTGGGTCTGAGTCAGCTCTCATCCAGGAACACGGCGCCACAGGCTCTCACACGTGTCTGTTCAGGCTGCTCGCCACTTTTCCCTCGTTCCGCAGCGTTTGACTAAACTTTATACAAACATTTCAGCACATTTATCCTCAAACTCTCTTTCCTCTGCTCCTTTTTTAAGTCCACTCTCTCCTTCTTTTCTCTCCTCTGTCTCCTCTTTCCGCTCCATGTTTTCTTCTTCCCTTCATCAGTCCGTTAACCTCCTCTTCTTCGTGGTCCCTCTCCTTTTCCTCCTCCTTCCTCATTCATCTGCTTCTTCTCCTGACCCACACTCTAAAATTATTGTTGGGTCCAGCCATATGTGAAACAAAGACTCGGTCTTCATGGCAGTTCTGAAGCCTAAGTCTTGGTAATTTTGGAGGGAAATTCTCAGACAAAGGGCCTTCATCCCAGCATCCTTTGCAGCTTCTCTGATAGGATGAGATCTTAGGAGACCCTGCAGGGGTTCACAAGTAATGAAAGTCTCCCCCAGACCTGCCCTACACCACTGCCTGCAGACCAGCTGCCTTTACCAGCTTCACCTGAAAGTTTGGCACAGTCAGCCACCAGCCGGTCGAGTACAAAGACTTTCTTTCCTTCCTTGGATTTCATCCAGACAGGAGAACTGCAGTATCCACACTGGTACTGGGGGGGCAGACAACACTTCTTCCGCCTCAGAGGGACGTACGAGCCCTGCTCTCGTCCTAAAGCTGAATCCCTACTATACTTTTAACTTGCTGGAACCGGGGAAGGAACATTAATGGACTGACCTCTGCCCACTCCTTGCTGTGTCCATTTATGTCCCCGACACAAACACCAGTGTGAGTGCAGATGAGAGTCCAGCCTCTGGGTTTATGTGTGGTGAAGAGTTTGTAGACTCCTCTACCACACCACAGTTCCCTTTGTTCACCATATTTAATCTCACACACGAGACATCCAGCCGATTTAAGAACGGCAGCCATGACTTCCTCTCTCTCACCCTCGAACACACCCATGTTTGCCTCTTTGCTGTGTAAATATTCTGTTTTGTTGTAGTTTAGTTCATAAAAATAATTTGATTATGTGTCATTAATCCTGATTAATCCTGCTTTGGTAAATAAATTCTATTTTAGTTTAGGACAGAAGTTGTGATTATTGTGCACTTAATTTTAAACCTTCTTATTTAAATACCAATATTTTTTAAATGTATTATTATTTAAGTCTTATTTCAGAGACTGTTTTTTGCTCCTTCTTCCAGGCTGGTGCAGCATTACTGAATGAGCTGGATTAATAATTTTATTTATTCATATTTATGATAATTATTATTATTAATATTCTAATAATAACCCCGACCTAGCATCGAAACCCCAGCACAAAGTTTAAATGGTGAACTATTTCTCAGCTCTTTCATGGCATAAATCAGTGAACTTTATTTGTTCCATCAGACAGTAGATGTCATGGCTCTCTCCTCTTCATCCATCATCCTCCTTGCTCTTCCTCTTCCTCTCAGACGCTGCAGCAGGCGTGTGCTTCACGTGTGATCATCATCCTCGCGTCTCCACCTCCTTCTTCAGCCGCCTCCGGCAGGACGTCGCCGTCCCCCGTCGCAGCCTGTTGGAGCTGCAGCCGTTCAGCCAGGTAAGAGACTCACACCTGCACAGGTGAGATCACAGCTAGACTGCAGTAAGAAACCTGAAACTCTAAAAAACTATTTGTTTTGTGTTTTTGCTCAGCATGTATGCTGCAAACAAAATGTTTGATCATGTATTTTATTTAAAATCTAATAAAATTAAATAAAAAAACATCAACAGGCTGGTATATGGAAGTCCACTTATAAAAAACACTATGAAGGTTGGGTAATTATTTTTTAAAGAATTAAATATTTAGTCAAAGTTTTTAGATAAAAGTAGGAACTATGAGAAAATACGTCATAATTATGAGATAAGTAAATTATTCTTTAAAAAAGTTTTTGACTTAAATCTCATCATTAAGATTTTCCATTTCCCAGTTTTTATTTTTCATTCGTTTTAATTTTTAAACTGAAGTCAAGTTTCCACGTCCTAGTTACCTTAAAGGTGTGTGTTGCAGCCAACAGGATCAGGGCGCCCCCTACAGAGAGGGCAGGGCTTCAACAGCAGCACCGGGAGATACACCGCCAGCGTCTCTGGGTTCTACCATCTCAGCGCCAGCCTGCTGATCGGTGAGAACAAACACAGACTCGGAGACTCAGAGATTCAGAGACTCACAGACTCACAGTCTCAGAGAGTCAGAAAGTTAGAGACTCATACTCACAGAATTAGACTCAGACACTCAGGGACTCATAGACTCATAGACTCAGAGATTCAGAGACTCACAGACTCACACACTCTCAGAGGGTCAGATAGTTAGAGACTCATACTCACAGAATTAGACTCAGACACTCAGGGACTCATAGACTCATAGACTCAGAGATTCAGAGACTCACAGACTCACACACACTCAGAGAGTCAGATAGTTAGAGACTCATACTCACAGAATTAGACTCAGAGACTCAGACTCACAGAAACAAAGATTTAAAAATTAAGTGATTTAAAGAATCAAAGATTCACAGAATCAAACTCACAGAATCAGAGACTCAAAGACTCACAGACTCGACTCAATTACTCAAAGACTCAGAGACTCAAAGATTTATGGGTTTAAAGAATCAAAGATACACAGACTCAGACTCACGGACTCAGACTCACAGACTCAAAGACTCAGGCACTCAAAGATTTTCAGACTCAAAAAATCAAAGACTGACAGACTCAGACTGACAGCCTGACAGACTCACAGATCATAGACTCATAGACTTGCAGACCCACAGACCCACAGACTCACAGACTCACAGACTCACAGACTCACAGTGTCAGAGACTCACAGACCCAGAGACTCACAGATTCAGGGACTCACAGACCCAGAGACTCACAGATTCAGGGACTCACAGACCCAGAGACTCACAGATCCAGAGACTCACAGATTCAGAGACTCACAGATCCAGAGACTCACAGATTCAGAGACTCACAGATCCAGAGACTCACAGAGTCAGAGACTCACAGATTCAGAGACTCGTAGACTCACAGACTCATAGACCCAGCTTAGCTCAGACTAATCTTGTCCATGTCCGTGTGCCAGAGTCCGGAGACAGAGTCCAGGTCCGGCTCAGAGACAGCGTGAGAGCGGCCATCTGCATCGAGTCGCTCTGTCAGAGTAACCTGTGAGTAACACACCTGTCTGTCTTTGACCACACCCAACTCAGCAGGTATTACTGCAACATACAACATACATATAATGCCTGCAAAACGTTCCAAAAAAGGTGGGACAGGAGTAAGAAAATGTTTAAAACACTTAGAATATTCCACAGTGACTTGTTTTGCTTGTTTCAATGAGAAAATGCCAAGACAACTTCTGCATGAGTTACAACAGAATTGCTTCACAATGATGACATCATCTTTATCTGCATGGACGGAATGTTTATGGGCTTTAAAGGATGATGTCATATTTATCTGCAAGGACGGAATATTTATGGGCTTTAAAGGATGATGTCATATTTATCTGCAAGGACGGAATGTTTATGGGCTTTAAAGGATGACATCATCTTTATCTGCAAGGACGGAATGTTTATGGGCTTCAAAGGATTGTATCAGATTTCATAGGCAAGGACGGAATGTTTTTATAGTTTAAAAGGATGAGTTCATTTTATCAAAGGTAAGGAGGGAATGTTTATGGGCTTTAAAGGATGACATCATCTTTATCTGCAAGGATGGAATGTTTATGGGCTTCAAAGGATTGTATCAGATTTCATAGGCAAGGACGGAATGTTTTTAAAGTTTAAAAGGATGAGTTCATTTTATCAAAGGTAAGGAGGGAATGTTTATGGGCTTCAACACATTTCATCTTTCAAAAACAAAGATATGCTTGATATGGTTTAAAGGATGGCGTCAACTTTCAGAGACCAGGATAAATATTTGTTGACTTTAAAGGCTGATGTCATATTTTTAAATCAACGATGGAATGTTTGTAAGCTTTAGAGGATGATGTCATATTTTTAAATCAACGATGGAATGTTTGTAAGCTTTAGAGGATGATGTCATATTTTTAAATCAACGATGGAATGTTTGTAAGCTTTAGAGGATGATGTCATATTTTTAAATCAACAATGGAATGTTTGTAAGCTTTAGAGGATGATGTCATATTTTTAAATCAACAATGGAATGTTTGTAAGCTTAAGAGGATGATGTCATATTTTTAAATCAACGATGGAATGTTTGTAAGCTTAAGAGGATGATGTCATATTTTCAAAGGCAGCGATGGAATGTTTGAAAGCTTAAGAGGATGGTGTCATATCTTCAAAGGCAGAGATGGAATGTTTGTAAGCTTTAGAAGATGATGTCATATTTTCAAAGGCAGCAATGGAATGTTTGTAAGCTTTAGAGGATGATGTCATATTTTCAAAGGCAGAGATGGAATGTTTGTAAGCTTTAGAGGATGATGTCATATCTTCAAAGGCAGATGGAATTTTTGTAAGCTTTAGAGGATGATGTCATATCTTCAAAGGCAGATGGAATTTTTGTAAGCTTTAGAGGATGATGTCATATTTTCGTATTCTCTGTGTGGTTACAGTTCTATCGAGTCAGTGATGGGCGTGGCGGCTGCTGGAGGAACCTTCAGCATCCTAGTGACAGGAACTCTGTACCTGCAGGTATGACACACCTGTAGAGCATGTGCTGCATTAGAATGAGCTGATCGTCAACTTCATCCTATCAATAAGACAGGATAAAGCTGTACACTCTGATGTTGGCAGATGATGTTTTCATCTCTTTGTGCTCAGGTTGGAGAGTACGTGTCAGTGTTTGTGGATAACGGTACCGGCTCAGTGGTCAGCGTGCTGCAGGACTCTCTGTTCTCTGGGATCCTCCTTGGGGTCTAAACAAAAACACAGCAAGGACCGATGTCAGACTAAGCATGTGCAGACAAGGGACTGAGCATGTGCAGACATCCCGTGTCTCCTAAGTTGCATCCCACACGTGCACCTCTCCTCCCTAATTGGACGACTGGTCCACATCTCTGTGGCATCATGGGATGTATTTCACATCCATGTGGCCAACAGTCTGTAGATGGTGTTTGGCAAGGACAGGACCTTTCAAAATAAAACTCAAAGGGTGATTGGATAAACATTCTGCCTGTCACATTCATACGGGCCAATCAGAGCGGGTAAACTCCATCAGCTGTTGTCATGTCGGTCAGGATCGTTCAGTATCTGAAACCATCAGGAGACGAGCAGAAACACCAAGAGGAGCTTTCAGTGAGGTTCTGAAAGGATTACCTAAACCACACCTGTAGCTCCTCCTCTTCCCCCTACGATGATGCTGATTGGTCCGGTCACTGACAGAAGGATCCTCCTGATGACAGACGTGAATCCATCGTCTTTAGGTGTTCCACTTTAGATAAATCTCGAGAAGTAAGGAAACTAAACAAAGGAGAGATGAAGCAAGGAAATATTTCTGTGGAGTGGAGATCAAACTGAGCGTGTGTGGAAGCGTTGTCTCTCACTGACTTTATTTAAGATGACAAGTTTCTGTTCATCTGCAGACTCAGCCTTCTTTCCCTTCTCTGCCATGGTTTGTCCATATTTCTGAGCGTTTTCTAAAGGATTAAGGAAACAGAACAACTATCGCAGTACGCCATTTCAGTATAAACAGCAAACCAGTGAAGAAAATGAAACTGACTTTTTTTTTTTACATTTCTAAACTGTTTTTGGTCCCTGAGCACCATCTAGTGGACATTAAAGGAGCAGAGGTTCATGTATGTTAAACTTGTCTACAGGTGCCATCAAGGGCCAAAATAGTAAAAGCCAAAACTGCTGTGTTAATATAATAATAAACATGCTCATCACTGTTTTTATTACGTCTGTGCATAAACATGACTATTTTAATCTTTTCTTCTTTATTCTGATATTTATTCTGTGGGAGACATGACAAGTTGTGAATAATATTAAATAAAATATGCTTACTATCTGTTTTTTTTATAGATACATCCATCCATTCACCCATCCTTCCAACAATGCATCCATCCATCCATCCATCCATCTGTTAAATTTAATTCAACAAGCTGGAATAGAAAACATCCGTTTGTGTTGCCCTAGCAGTGTATAAATCTATAATAATGGAATGAAAAGTGTATTTGGTATATGTATCAAACTTTTGGGTTTAAATTTAAAATTATGGTTAAAAAAATATTTAATTTCTGCAATGAAATCGAAATATACTTACCACCTCCTCTTGGCTGCAGCGGGTGCACAGCCTTTCCTCTTCAGCGATCATCTTTGTTGATGGCATCCCATCCCGTCACTGAGTCTGTACCTGTTTAAACATTTATCTACGTGCAGTGAGTTCTTCCTGTCAAAATGTTTGTTTACAGAGTAAGAAAGCAGCACCACCACCTAGAGTCAAAACAAAGGAGTGCATCAAAGTCCAGGACAAGCGTTCATCTATAATGTACGTCGTATTTCTTTGATTTTGAGAATTTACTAAAGGAAAAATAAAAATGGACAGAGGGCTGCGTTGGCCCGCAGCCACCATTTGGGACCTGTTGGACTAGAGCATGGATCCCGACCCAGGGTCTTGGACCCCCTGGGGCAGTGGTTCTTAACTGGTCTGGCTCAGGACCCACCAGTCTTACTACAGATCGTGACCCAAGTTTCCAAACAATTTTCAACAACGCATGCTTAGTTAACCGAATATGTAGCAGCTTGGAGCATGATGGGACAAAAACGCCTGATATAAAAAGAAAAGGGACAAAAGGGACTAATTTTACACCCTTTCCCATCATTATGTGTTAATTTTAGCCAATTTTCTGGAGAACATGTGAAATTACTTCATTATCATGGGAAGAGTAGACGTTTATTGCAAGAAGAGGAGATAAATTAGTTGAAATCTCGATCAAACATTTGAATTTACCCATTTTCACAGTTAAACGGTATCCATACATGTCCAATAAGGACTTCAGGACTTTTGCCACCATTTTTTTGTAGACACCTGGTCACGACCCACTGAAAACTGCTCCGTGACCCACTTTCAGGTCCCGACCCAGCGCCAAAGATCTCAGGTTTTGTCTGAGGCTGCCAGAACAAGAGGTGCCAGGTATTAGCTGTTTTATAATGTTTTTAAGACTAAATCTCACAAACATGTAGGGGGCGCTGCAGGGCATCTGTTTTAAGGCAGCTGTGTTTGTTGGCGTTTCCTCTACAGACTGATGAAAAAGGACACCAGCAGAGTGAAAAATGCTGCATATTTATCGGCTGGTACTTGTCAGAGGAGGCTGCACCTCTCCTGGAGCTCTTTTCTTCAGGACAGCCAGCTGAGCTGACAGAGCTAGCTAGCTTGCAGCCGCGGGCAGAGATCCATTTATTGTTGTGATATTAGACGACTGAAGAGTCAGAGAGCAGCAAAGGTCGAAGGCTCAGACGGATCCAGACACACCAACAGTCTAGGACGCTCAGAGGTAGTCTACAGTCATTAAAGAGCGCCGTAACACGTCTGAGACTCTGACTTTACTGATCACTGAAATCTCTATCGTCTGATTGGTGGCTGCAGTAAAAAGCCTCCAGCTGTTTGACTCTGCTCTTTCTTAACAAGTACAAACACCGCGGCGCTGCTGAATGCTCTCAGTGTGCAGGAGGGTCGAGGTGAGATCATCGGGCTCATAAAGTGGCGCCGTCCGCCTGGCTCCTCGCCATGAACACACACACAGGCTGAGTTACGGTACGAGGTGTGTCGACAGCATAATGAGGCTGGAGCAGCCCTGCTGACAGCTCGTTACCCTGACGGCCCGCAGCACGCTCCAAACTCAGAGAAACACGGCCTGGATTCTTCCTGAGACGTCAGAGAACACAAACACGTCTCATCGTTTTAACCCCATAAGATCCTCGAACACAGCGGGGTCAAGGCCCGGGGGCCAAATCCGGCCCTCGAGGTCATATCATACTTTTATTACAACTGGCTCACCAGTATGAGGTCTGCAGATCCTCCAGTATAAAAATGAAAACGTATCCTTGGTAGTTGAAAATATCCTTAAATCAGAAAAATCAGAAAACATAAAAGGTAAAAATATTTAGATATTAGTCAGCAATGTGGGAAAGAAATTAATTCGTGTTTTTATTTCATAAATTCAATTTTACATCTCTCGATTACAACTAAAACTCTTAATTTTGACTTTTTATTTCATATTTTGACCTTTTGGATTCATAGTTTTAAATATTAGTTAATAATTTGAACTCTAAAACTCACAATTTCAAATTTTATCTCATTTTTAGTCATGAATTTTTTCCCATATTTTAAACTTTGAAATGAAATATTTCATATTTTGACCTTTAAAACTCATTATTTTGACTTTTATCACAAATTTTGAGATTTTAGAATCATAATTTAAAATTTGATCACCTATTTCGACATCTTAATTCATGACTTTGAATTTGATCTCACATTTTGACCTGTAACACTCAGTATTTAATAATTTTACATTTTAAATGTATGATTTTGACTTTTTATTTCATATTTTGACCTTTCAAATTATAATTTTTAAATTTTAATTTATATTTTGATGCTTGAACTGCAACCTTTGATTTTTTATCCTTTATCTTTTAAAATTTTTACATTCATAATTGAAAAATGTCTCTCATATTTTAAATTCACAATTTTGCTTTTTGTAACAAATTTAAACATTTCTAACTCATGATTTCAAATTCTATTTTATGTTTTGACCTTCCAAAGACAAAATTTTAAATATAAATTTATATTTTGATATTTTAAACTCCTAACCTTGACTTTTAATACCTTATTTTGAATTTTTAGAATCATAATTTAACATTTTATCTCATATTTTTACCTTTAAACTCATGATTTTATCCCATATTTTGACCTTTAAAATCAAATATCTCATATTTGTCTTTTATCACAAATTTTGACCTTTTAACTCATAATTTAAAATTTGATCACATATTTCAACATCTTAATTCATGACTTTGAATTTGATCTCACATTTTGACCTTTAAAACTCAGTATTTAATAATTTAACATTTTAAATGTATGATTTTGACTTTTTCATATTTTGACCTTTGAAATTACCATTTTTAAAAATTTGTATTTATATTTTGACCTTTGAACTCCAACCGTTGACTTTAAATCCATTTTTTTTTTTACACTTATAACTGAAAAATATCTCATATTTTGTCCTTTAAATTCACAATTTTGCTTTTTGTAACAAATTAAAACCTTTCTACTACTTTCAGGATACACGGTATATTTTGACATTTTAAACTCCTAACCTTGACTTTTAATCCTTTATTTTGAACTTTTAGAATCATAATTTAACATTTTATCTCCTATTTTTACCTTTAAGATTTCATATTTAGACCTATTTTTTATTTTCTCATATATTTGCCTTTTAAAAACATAATTTTGACTCTTAATCTCAGATTTTAGCCTTTAAACTGATCATTTGACTGTTTTAGTCACAACATTGTGTACCATCAGTGCTTATGAAGGTACATGATGATGCTTATATTATATACCGTTAGCGTCTTAGCGTAATTAGCTCAGTCATTCTGTGGCCAACCTGGGAAATCCTAACTATACTCACCTAACGTCGCTGATTCATTGGGCCTTACTGCCTTTATCCTCAGCCAATCAGAGGGCTTGTTACAGTCCATATCACCGCATGCCTAGGTCAGTGATACTCAACCTGTGGCTCTTTTAGGATGATTTGTTGCTCTTGTACGTCTTACTTTGAAATTCACCCAGAAAACCCTAAAAAGGGAAACTTTAATTCAGAAATTTTCCATTGCAACTCACATTAATCAGTTTGTTTCCCACACTTATACAGTCAGCTTTAGTTGTCAACCAATCATTTTTGTCTGTATGTTTCCATTGCCCTTATTTGAAATTTTTGCCCTTTTTTTGTTTTGTTTGTTTTTAGTTTTTTTTTTTGCCACTGTTAGTCCATTTTTACTACTTTAAGTCCACTTTGGCCACTTCTTTTTGCCACTTTTATCCTGTTTTGCCACTTTTCACTAGTTTTTGCCTCTTTTATCCAGCTTTTTGCAATTTTTTTCCCCTTTGTTGGATTTCTTTTTTTTGCCACTTTTGCCCATTTAAGCTGCCTTTTGCCCTGAATTCCCCCCCTCATTTTGCCACTCTTTGCTGCTTTTTGCCTGTTTTAGTCTTTTTTTTTACTAATTTTTGCCACGTTTTTGCCACTTTTTGATGATTTTTGCCACTTTAAACTGATTTTTTGTCACTACTCACCCATTTCTGACACTTTCTGCCCTTTTTTCCACTTTATGCCTACGTTGCCCCTTTTCACCCATTTTTGCAACTTCTACTTATTTTTGCGTTCTTTTCTCTTAGATTGTGGCTCTTGCAAAGACACTTTTCAACAGTTTGGGTCTTTGGTTGAATAACACCTAAGTCATCTTATTATTATCTAGTAAGTCACTTTTACTTGTTATGTAGTCCTTGTTGTGGCTTTTCTATATGCGTGTGTGTTAAAAATAACTTTGTTTTATTTTAGCAGTACCTTTTACACTGCCTCATAGTTCAGCTGTAGTTCTTAAGATCATCCAGCAGATGGCGCCACTCTAACAGTAATCAGAGAGAGAGCTGCAGGGTCACTGGTTTAAGTCCGGTCCAGAATGTTCATTTCATCACATGGTCCCATCTCTCCATCAGTTCAGGTCTGCAGGATCCTGAAAAATAAAATAAAAAGTGTATACTCTGACAGTTAATGAGGGATTTCTGCTTCTGCTGTTGTTTTAATGGTATCAGGTTTTTATGGAGCTCCATCTCACTGATAATAACTGTAGTTTCATGTTTGTCTCCATTCCAGGTTCTACATCAATGAAGAAGCAGAGCCATGTCTACAAATGTTTATGTTGTTGTAGTTCTGCAGGTTGTCCAGCAGGTGTCACTGTTGTCCCTGTAATGCTCAGGTTTATCCTGCTGAGACTGTGTGTTCACATTTAGGCTTCCCCATAAATCCTGTTCATCTCAGTTTTTAGATAGTTGTCTGGAATTTCAGTAGAAAACTTAGTCATTTGCTTGGAATTTTGGGGGAATTTGTTCAGGAATTTTCATGACATTTTGGTGGATATGTGTCTAATGTGGGGTGTTTGATTTGCAGTCGGGGGCGGGGGGTGGGGGTGGGGCTGAAATTCTTAGGTACTCATAAGGGATTTTTTTTTTTTTTTTTTCAATCATTATTATTCCAAATTCTTCCTGAATTTTCATGGAATTTTGGGGATTTTTTCCTGAAGTTTGGGTGGATTCATTTGGAAAGTTTTTATAATTTTCCATGGATTTTTTTTGAAGGATTATTTATATTTATTTTTTAGTTTCTTGATAATTTGATCATAAACTTCTCAAAATTCTTTTTGAAATATTTAATAATAATAATAATAATAATAATAATAATAATATCTTGAATTTATATAGCACCTTTCAAGAAACCCAAGGATGCTTTAGAAGAACACATCAGAGAGGGACAGACTCTGTGAGGATAGGATGAGTGTGAGGGGAGTTGAGTGAAGACTGGAGGCTGTGGGAGACAGGTGATGACCAGGTGATGAACTGGTGATAAACTGGTGATGAACAGGTGATGAACTGGTGATGAACTGGTGATGACCAGGTGATGACCAGGTGATGACCAGGTGATGAACTGGTGATGACCAGGTGATGAACTGGTGATGACCAGGTGATGAACTGGTGATGAACTGGTGATGACCAGGTGATGACCAGGTGATGAACTGGTGATGACCAGGTGATGAACTGGTGATGAACTGGTGATGACCAGGTGATGACCAGGTGATGACCAGGTGATGAACTGGTGATGAACTGGTGATGACCAGGTGATGACCAGGTGATGACCAGGTGATGAACAGGTGATGAACTGGTGATGACCAGGTGATGACCAGGTGATGAACTGGTGATGAACTGGTGATGAACAGGTGAAGACCAGGTGATGAACTGGTGATGACCAGGTGATGACCAGGTGATGAACAGGTGATGAACTGGTGATGACCAGGTGATGACCAGGTGATGAACTGGTGATGAACTGGTGATGAACAGGTGAAGACCAGGTGATGAACTGGTGATGACCAGGTGATGAACTGGTGATGACCAGGTGATGACCAGGTGATGAACAGGTGATGACCAGGTGATGAACAGGTGATGAACTGGTGATGACCAGGTGATGAACAGGTGATGAACTGGTGATGACCAGGTGATGACCAGGTGATGACCAGGTGATGAACAGGTGAAGACCAGGTGATGAACTGGTGATGACCAGGTGATGAACTGGTGATGACCAGGTGATGACCAGGTGATGACCAGGTGATGAACAGGTGATGACCAGGTGATGAACTGGTGATGAACTGGTGATGAACAGGTGATGAACTGGTGATGACCAGGTGATGACCAGGTGATGAACAGGTGATGAACAGGTGATGACCAGGTGATGAACAGGTGATGAACTGGTGATGACCAGGTGATGAACAGGTGATGAACAGGTGATGAACTGGTGATGACCAGGTGATGAACAGGTGGTGCTTGAAAATGTCCAGCGATGGAGTGCTGCTGATGTCTGCAGGCAGAATGTTACAGAGGTTTGGGGCTGCAGCACTGAAGGTTCAGGTTTTGGTTTTGGGAAAGAAAAGCAGGCCAGTGTCTGAAGACTGAAGGTTGCAGGATGGTGTGTATGGATGGAGGAACTCAGAGAGGTACTGAGGAGCCAGGGCATGGAGAGGTTTGTCTGTGAGGAGGAGGATCTTGTAGCTGATGTGGGACCTGATAGTGAGCCAGTGGAGGTGGATAAGGGTCAGAGTGATGCGCTGCCAGGATCTAGTATGAAGGCGTGAACAAGAGTTTCTGCCACAGGTGCTGGATGTGATGGTCGGATTTAGGCTTTTTTAGGAAGTTTCACTAAAACACTCGAGGATGCTTAAGATGTTTAAGGGTTTTTTTCCACACAGGATTTATTACAAAGATGTTTGAGTATTTTCACAAAAATAGTTTGCAGTTTCTTGTAAATCTTAGTGAAATAAAAGAAACAATTTAATAATTTTACTTAACATAAACAATTTCTGTTGTGCAGTAAGATCGGTCTATGTGCATTTTTGGTGAAACTATTTCCTGTTCAGAGACAGTTCTAGGGTGTTATTCCTATCATCCTAAGGCTGCCAACCCTTCAGTATTTTTATGTTTTAGATGCCATGTGTTCAGAAAAACACAGTCTGTTATTCTAATGATCGACAGAATCAGAAAGAACCAAACTTAATAATTACACCTCCTCGTCCTTGATAGACTAAAGCTACACCTCCTCCACCCCAGCCTCCTCCTTTATAGACTAAAACTTCACCTCCTCCACTCCAGCCTCCTCCTTTATAGACTAAAGCTTCACCTCCTCCACCCCAGCCTCCTCCTTTATAGACTAAAGCTTCACCTCCTCCACCCCAGCCTCCTCCTTTATAGACTAAAGCTTCACCTCCTCCACCCCAGCCTCCTCCTTTATAGACTAAAGCTTCACCTCCTCCACCCCAGCCTCCTCCTTTATAGCCTCAGGCTTCACCTCCTCCACCCCAGCCTCCTCCTTTATAGCCTAAAGCTTCACCTCCTCCACCCCAGCCTCCTCCTTTATAGCCTCAGGCTTCACCTCCTCCACCCCAGCCTCCTCCTTTATAGCCTAAAGCTTCACCTCCTCCACCCCAGCCTCCTCCTTTATAGACTAAAACTTCAACTCCTCCACCCAGCCTCCTCCTTTATAGCCTAAAGCTTCACCTCCTCCACCCCAGCCTCCTCCTTTATAGCCTCAGGCTTCACCTCCTCCACCCCAGCCTCCTCCTTTATAGCCTAAAGCTTCACCTCCTCCACCCCAGCCTCCTCCTTTATAGACTAAAACTTCACCTCCTCCACCCCAGCCTCCTCCTTTATAGCCTAAAGCTTCACCTCCTCCACCCCAGCCTCCTCCTTTATAGCCTAAAGCTTCACCTCCTCCACCCCAGCCTCCTCCTTTATAGCCTCAGGCTTCACCTCCTCCACCCCAGCCTCCTCCTTTATAGCCTAAAGCTTCACCTCCTCCACCCCAGCCTCCTCCTTTATAGACTAAAACTTCAACTCCTCCACCCAGCCTCCTCCTTTATAGCCTAAAGCTTCACCTCCTCCACCCCAGCCTCCTCCTTTATAGACTAAAGCTTCACCTCCTCCACCCCAGCCTCCTCCTTTATAGAGTAAAGCTTCACCTCCTCCACCCCAGCCTCCTCCTTTATAGACTAAAACTTCACCTCCTCCACCCAGCCTCCTCCTTTATAGCCTAAAGCTTCACCTCCTCCACCCCAGCCTCCTCCTTTATAGCCTAAAGCTTCACCTCCTCCACTCCAGCCTCCTCCTTTATAGACTAAAGCTTCACCTCCTCCACCCCAGCCTCCTCCTTTATAGCCTAAAGCTTCACCTCCTCCACCCCAGCCTCCTCCTTTATAGCCTCAGGCTTCACCTCCTCCACCCCAGCCTCCTCCTTTATAGCCTAAAGCTTCACCTCCTCCACCCCAGCCTCCTCCTTTATAGACTAAAGCTTCACCTCCTCCACCCCAGCCTCCTTCTTTATAGACTAAAGCTTCACCTCCTCCACCCCAGCCTCCTCCTTTATAGACTAAAGCTTCACCTCCTCCACCCCAGCCTCCTCCTTTATAGACTAAAGCTTCACCTCCTCCACCCCAGCCTCCTCCTTTGTAGCTAAAGCTTCACCTCCTCCACCCCAGCCTCCTCCTTTATAGACTAAAGCTTCACCTCCTCCACCCCAGCCTCCTCCTTTGTAGCTAAAGCTTCACCTCC
Organism: Cheilinus undulatus; assembly: GCF_018320785.1. Lineage (NCBI taxonomy): Eukaryota > Metazoa > Chordata > Actinopteri > Labriformes > Labridae > Cheilinus > Cheilinus undulatus. Next base: position 49,409,651 of record NC_054877.1, read on the forward strand.
TCCACCCCAGCCTCCTCCTTTATAGCCTAAAGCTTCACCTCCTCCACCCCAGCCTCCTCCTTTATAGACTAAAGCTTCACCTCCTCCACCCCAGCCTCCTCCTTTATAGCCTAAAGCTTCACCTCCTCCACCCCAGCCTCCTCCTTTATAGCCTCAGGCTTCACCTCCTCCACCCCAGCCTCCTCCTTTATAGCCTAAAGCTTCACCTCCTCCACCCCAGCCTCCTCCTTTATAGACTAAAGCTTCACCTCCTCCACCCCAGCCTCCTCCTTTATAGACTAAAGCTTCACCTCCTCCACCCCAGCCTCCTCCTTTATAGCCTCAGGCTTCACCTCCTCCACCCCAGCCTCCTCCTTTATAGCCTAAAGCTTCACCTCCTCCACCCCAGCCTCCTCCTTTATAGCCTCAGGCTTCACCTCCTCCACCCCAGCCTCCTCCTTTATAGCCTAAAGCTTCACCTCCTCCACCCCAGCCTCCTCCTTTATAGACTAAAGCTTCACCTCCTCCACCCCAGCCTCCTCCTTTATAGACTAAAGCTTCACCTCCTCCACCCCAGCCTCCTCCTTTATAGCCTCAGGCTTCACCTCCTCCACCCCAGCCTCCTCCTTTATAGCCTAAAGCTTCACCTCCTCCACCCCAGCCTCCTCCTTTATAGCCTCAGGCTTCACCTCCTCCACCCCAGCCTCCTCCTTTATAGCCTAAAGCTTCACCTCCTCCACCCCAGCCTCCTCCTTTATAGACTAAAGCTTCACCTCCTCCACCCCAGCCTCCTCCTTTATAGCCTAAAGCTTCACCTCCTCCACCCCAGCCTCCTCCTTTATAGCCTAAAGCTTCACCTCCTCCACCCAAGCATTACAGCGCCACCTGCAAGCCAAAAACCTCCAACAGTAAAGACCATATCACTCTGAAATGTTTAACAGCCAGGACTGAACTTTTTCTTGATTGTGGCAAATCTCCAAATCACTAAGTCCAGGTTTCACCAACAAATCACCAACTATTGACACAGGAAGAGCTCCGTGTTCATCAAATTAAAACAGTTTCAGTTCAAAGACTAACTCCACATTTCAGGCGAGGACGGTCCGACCATCAGAGTACAAAATCATTTATTATTCACGATGCAGGAGGCAGACATTACAGATCATTACAGATCAGTGCCATGGTGTAAAAAAAACAAGAAAACTGTTAAAAACATTTAAAAACCATCCATATATTATGTATTATCGCTTTTTACAGCTGCCTTTTGATTCACTCCACATTTAAACAGTTTCATTTTTATCACATTTCTCACGGCAGTGATGTTTAAATTCTGGAACAGTTCAACGCTTTAGGAAACCCTCATCAGCTCGCTGATAGAAAGACCGGAACTGACAGTTAGTCCGTTCAGGAAACCCCAAATATCTCTGAGGATTCAGGAAGAGTTTAGTGTCCCACTGTTTATCAGAGTTCAACGTTTGGCTTCATGTAGTCGGTGTTAAAGCTGTGTCAGTGTTTTGGTTGGTTAGCATGTGTTAAATCGCTGAAAAGTTCTTTGGAGTTCTTCTAGACGTTTCCCTTTTAATGGACAATGCTAGCAGTTTCTATCTGCTTCCAGTCTTTATGCTAAGCTAGGCTAAACGTCCTGAATCTTACATCTGAAGATGAGGGGTTAATAAAATGCTGAACTGTTCCTTTAACAACAGTAGTAGTGCAACACCATTCAAAAAAAATATTAAAAAAAATCAAGAAGTACAATTTCAGCATTCAAGCATTTAATTACCGTGTTACAAAATAAAATGGTCACAATTTTTAAATTGTAGTTCTAAAATGATGCAACAATCATTTAAATGATAAAAGAATAAAAACATTCAGAAGCTTTAGAAAAAACACATTTTTATCCTAAAGAGCAGAAAAGTTAAAGAGTGTACAGATCACTGACAGACCATCTAGATCTGTGGTTCTCAACCTTAGGGTCAGGACCCTCTTGGGGGTTGCGAGACACTAAGAGGGAGTTTCCAGATTCCCTAAAAAAACTAAGAATATTTTGTTGCCTCTTCACACCAATTTTGCCAAATTTTAACCAGTTTTCATTATTTTTCTCCCACAGATTTTAACACTTATTGTTGCCATTTTAAATCCTTTCTACCACTTTTTTGTCACTTCTAAACCAATTCTTGCCACATAAGTCTAATATTGCCACTCTTAACCCAATTTTTTCCACTTTTTATGCCATTTTTTCCCATTTTAACCACATTTCATTATCTGATATGCCCATTTTTGCCAGTTTGACCAATTTCTGCCTATTTTTTTTTCTCAGTTAGCACTATTTTGACAGTTTTTGTAAATTTTTCTTCCCATTTCACCAGATTTCCACCTATTTTTGCCAATTTAAAGCCTTTTCAGCCACTTTCTAATTCCCTCTTACCACTATTTATGCCCATTTTTGCCTTTTTTTGGGTTATTTTATGCCATTCTTATACTAACCCATTTCTGCTACTTTAAAGAAGTTTATTTATAAGAAGGCTATATACTACATAAACATTTAAAAATGGAGACTTGTTTCTTTGATAAGAGTGGTTATTTTTTCTGGCTGAATATAAAATATGGATATCACAGCTTGACTTTGCAATAGACCGTGATTTTACTGACCTTAATGGCCCCCAGTTTTTGGGAATGAAAAGGTTGAGAACCCGTGGTCTAGATTACGCCAGTTTTTCAGAGTGTGCTGGTTGTGACTTTAGCAGTCTGTCCGTTCGTACAGGACATTCTCGTGAACAATATATAGAATACACACTTTCCTCAAATGTTACACAATTCACCTACCACTAAGCCCCGCCCTCCAATGCTATGAGCCAATCACAATTCTTGCAGCTCTCCAGAGAAGCTTCAGAAATGCTGATTTTCCTGTTTTATTCTATTTATAATGGTAAAATGATGGTCAACTCTGATTGGAGGTACAGAGAGGCTCGGGATGAAGAGGAATTTATCCTGTTCTCTTAAGCTCACAGAAATGGTGTTAGCAACATTAGCTGCTGAGCCCAGGTACATACAGCCTCTAATGTTATGGCTAACTTTAGCTCATCATAGCATCTTCTACATTCGTACTTTTGTTCTTTAATATTCTGACATCAGCTGTAGCTAAAAGTCAGAGTAAGAGTCTGAGTGAAACCTCTAAATAGGGACTAAACCCCCAGACTAGTTTTTAAGGATTCATTAGTCCTCTTGGTCAGCATCTAAACCAGGACATTTAAACTATTTAAACTCTACATTTAGTGTTTAAAATGTTGGCAGCACTTTAGTGGGCCCTAATTACCCAGTAAATGTATATTAGTATTCAGTTATAGTTGATTTATAGTAGTAACTAACTCTGCTGCACTCTCACTGTCCACATTCTCAGAGGACTTTAAACACCACATCATAGCTCTGGTTTTTATTAAGAATATAAAACTTCCCAGTTTTGATGCCAAGACGTTTAAATATCACTCAGTCTTTACTAGAAAAGGTCAGCAGTAGAGTATCATTGGCTCATTCAGCTCTGCTTCTCTTCAGTCTGATACTACTGTGATAAAAAGGCAGATTTTTACAGTGTTAAAGAATGAACACAGTTTGAATACCTTCACATACTAAAATAAAACAGCTGGTAGTAAATAAGGTGCATAGTTCAGTAAATGTGGAGTCGTTCAGCCATATGACGTGGTGAGAGCTGGCTGGCTAATGTTAGACCGGATTTTAGGACTCCCAGGAAGGATTGTGGAGGCCTGTCACAGCTGATCTTTGTCTAAATAATCCTCTAATCCACCCCCCCGATCTGGACTCATAAATATCAGACGTTTGATATTTACGATTCCTGGGCTGCCTCCTTAGAACACCAATGAGACTGATCAGACAGGTAAACATCACCAACCTTCAGCAGTAGGGTCAACCAAACCACACCTGTAGTTCCGCCTCTTTCTCCTCTAATGATGCCGATTGGTCCGGCCATTCTCTGACCAGGAACAAGCCAATCAGCTTGAAGTGTTGGACGAGAGGAAGATGGATCTGGATCTGGATATCTGAGGTCAGCAGTCAGAAGAAAGTTGAAAAAGAATGGCAGCTTGTAGAGTTACAGTCCAGTTATAAAGTCTATGAAGAAAAACCAGGATAGGTGTGTGTTCCTTCAGAGGATTAGAGGGTTAAAATCAGCTCACCAGTTCTGCCAAGTCCTCCAAAAGATGCAAACTATGGTCCACCATTTAAAAAATGGAGGGAAAAAGACCCAACATCCCCAGCATCACAAACATTCCAGCCTCAGCTGTTGATGATCAAACCTTAGTTAGGTGCTTGAGCGGGGGAGGAGGAGATCTTGCTCAGGTATGGTTTTAAACCAGTGGTTTTCAAAGTGTGAAGTGGGGCGGGCCGCCACAGAGCTTCAGACAAGGCGCAGAACCATAAACCAGAAAAAAGCTGATTTGCTTTGCGAACCTCTGCTGCGCATGGAGCAAAATGGAAAGACATCGTTACTATAGGAACCATGCTATACAGCAGTGTTACTCAACCAAAGAGCCAAATTGTTGAAAAATACCTTTGCAAGAGCCACAATCTAAGAGGTGAAAATTGGTAAAAGCAGCTTGAAGTAGCAATAAAAATACGTTAAAGGTGGCAAAATGGTCAAAAAGCAGCAAAAAATGGGTGGAAAGGGGCAAAAATGGGGAGAAAAAACTGAAAAATGGTCAGAAAGTAGCAGAAATGGGTGAGAAGTGACAAAAAAAAAGGAGTGGAAAGTGACCGAAATGGGCAAAAAGCAGTCAAGAGTGGCAAAAATGGGCAATAAAAGAGGAAACAAGTGGTGTGTAATGGTAAACGGTAGTTTAAATGGGCAAAAAGTGGAAAAAATGTGAAAAAGGGCAAAAATGGGCAAAAATGGCAAAGAGAAGAGGCAAAAATTGGGGAAAAAAAGGGGAACAATTGGTATTTAATGGCAGCGGGTAGCTTAAATGGACAAAAAGTGGCAAAAAATGGGATAATAGTGGCAAAAATTGGGAAAAAGTGGCAAAAAGACAGCAAAAATGAGCAAAAAAAAAGAAAAAAAGGAATATCTAATGATGAAAGGTAGCTTAAATGGGCAAAAAGGTGAAAAAGGGCAAAATTGGGATAAAGGTGGAAAAAATGGGGAAAAAGAAGTTGTAAAATGGCCAAAAACACATGAAAAAGGGTATTTAATGGCATTATAGAGGGAAAGGCAGATGTTTAAGGACATTTGAAAACCAAAATATCCAAAATATATTAATGTAAAAAATGTTTTAAGATTAGACATAAATGTTTGAAATGTTGTTTAATTTTTTTTTTTAGTTTGAATCCTTTGTGTGTGTGGGGGTCCACCGAATGAATAATTTCTTCTTAGGGGAGGCTCACTCTTCCACACTTTGAAATCCCCTGTCTTAAACAACCTTAGCTAACGTGAACTCACTCAAAATTACACCAAAGCAATGACTGACTCTCCAGATTAGATCAAGATCTGATGTCTTAGACTTCTATTTGTTTTTGAATTATCCAGTTGATATTGTTTGGTTTTTTATTGCTGTTGCATTAGTGTGTAAAATTCTGCCACCATGTCGGCCTGATCCAAACGTGTGTACAACTGCAGCTGCTACCATGATTAGTGTTTTAATGCTGATAATTGCATTGAGGAATGAAAAGCAGAAGAAATCCGGTCAAGTTGAGTCATGTTCAGTCGAGTCAGAATGTTTCAGGTGGCTTCAAGTCACGTCCTGCAGATCGCCTTTGGTTGAGTCATCAGTGGTGTCGCGTCAGAAAGCCAGTCTACAATCATTAGGATTATTCCAGTAAGGTCTAGTCAAACCAGCTCTAGCCAGTCCTGTTGGATTAAATCAGTTAATTTCTTTCAGGTCTAGTCTGGCTGAACCACATCCAGGCGAGTCATGGGTCGAGTCAGGCTGAGATGTCTTCACTCGGTTCTTTTGTACACCATAATTAAAAATATCACAGCTCTTTAAAGGCTCACATATCCCCCCGTCCCGCTCAGACCTCTCTCAGTCTGTAGCTGAAGAGGATGTCCTGGGCGGGCAGCAGGATGCCCATCCCGGCTCTGCTGGTGTCCAGCGTGGCCCGGCTCTGCCCCGCCTCCAGCCGCATGTCAAAGTAGAGCAGCAGCAGACACAGGAACTGCTTAATCTCGTTGATGGCGAAGTATCGTCCGGGACACATGGTGGAGCCGGAGCCGAAAGGCATCAAGAAGTACTTCAGCTTCTGTCCGTTTTTGTAGAAATCCGTCTTCTCTTTGCCGTCCTCGGTGTAGCGGTCGAACCGGAACGTCTGACAGTTCGGAGACAACAATTTTCCATCAATTAAAATAGACGATAGAGATTTGGGTGAGAGGAGACGACGAGATCAGCGGCCTACCTCTGGCTCGTCGTAGATCTCGGGGTCCATGTGCATGCTCTGAGGGTAGAGCGAGATGATGTCCCCTTTCCTGACGGCCACCGAGCGCTCGGCGTCCAGACGCAGGCTGAAGTCCTCCTGAACCACTCGGATGTTCATGGAGGCCGAGGACAGGCGGAGGCTCTCGTTGATGGTGCTCTCTGTGGAAGAAGGCCAGCGTCAGTCATCATGGTCGACTTTCTAAGACACGCCAACCTGAACGGATCGGTCTTACCCAGGTACAGGAGCTGGTCCAGCTGCTCTCGGCTCAGCGTCACGTCTCTGTCGCTGCTGAACTCCACACCGCCGAGCCGCAGGACGGTGTGGATCTCTTCCCGGACAGCCTCCAGAGCCTCAGGGTGGCTCACCAGGTAGTACATGGACCAGAAGCAGGCGGGGACCGTGTTCCCCACCGACGCCCACAGGATCGCAAAGTGATGAGCTAAAGGAGAGGGAGCAAAGACACAAAGTGATCCGTGTGTTTATGGATCTAGTGATGAATTTAGAGACTTTACATCAACCAAAACCCTGACCCCCCATGATGTCAGAGAGTATTTCAAACGTCGGTGTCTGTGAAACACAATGGAAAGGTTACTTCACACATCTATTTCTCAGGACAGGTGCGTCGGAGGGGAAGGTATCCAGCAAACAGTTCAAAGTAAACACCCGCACTGTCCAACTTGGAAAAAAAAGGATGTATTTATTTGCAACATTTTGGTACTGGACGTTGTTTGCCTGATGAAGGTCTAGTACCGAAATGTTGCAAATAAATACATCCTTTTTTTGCAAGTTGGACAGTGTGCGGGTGTTTACTTTGAAGTGTCTGTGAAACAGCCAAAGGCAGAAATATCAAATATAAAGAGTGAAGGAAGCAGCAAGTTTCCTCTAAACACAGAGAGAGAACATGGAACTAGAACAAGAGTTATAAACAGAGACCTCAGAGGGATCGTAGACCTCCTCAGAAGAGTCTGACTCTGGTTCTCATTAATCTCTGAATCAGAAACAAACAGTGAATCATTGAAGGATTATTGTCCTGGAGGCGTTCTGCCCCCGTCCTTACTGGAGTTACACAACACATCTTCACAAACAACTGCTCTGTTTCTGAGGAAGACGAGGTCATTCAGGACAGAGAGGGAGCAGACGATGGAGACCACCGAAACTTTCATAAATAAATCTGATCAGTCAAGACAGAGAGGAGGAGACGATGGAGACCACCGAAACTTTCATAAATAAATCTGATCAGTCAGGACAGAGAGGAAGGAGACGATGGAGACCACCGAAACTTTCATAAATAAATCTGATCAGTCAGGACAGAGAGGGAGGATATGATGGAGACCACCGAAACATTCATAAATAAATCAGTCTGATCTTAACAATCAGAACCACCACTTGTCTTTTCTTTACCAAACTTTCTGTTTTATCTTCTGATTGGGAGTTGTTTATTCTTCACCCCACCAAAATAAAACTGAGCTGCTGTTTGTCACATGCAGTGGTTCTCAGGTCTTTCCTGTCCCCATAGAGAGGAAAACTTCCCCTCTCTGACAAATCTCAACTAAAGGGCTGGTTTATTTTCACTGAGGTACCATCTAGATTGTCTGTTACTGTGACAGCTCTGAGCAGTATAACAGGAATCATAGCTACCTTCAGTCTCTACATTCATCATAAAAATGAGTCAAAACCACAGCTGTACTAAAGACAGTAAGGAGGGTACAAATGACCCTCATGGTGGCCATCTATTAGGACAAGACCACAACCCTGCCCAGCCTGACTGGGGGTCATGCCCCACAGCTTGAGAACCACTGGTTTGATGTCACTGGAGGCTAAACTGGACTGCTACTCAAAGATAGTTAGTATGGGGAAGATGGTTCATTCTGTATCTGATATAAGAGGTTTTTTTTTTAGATAGATTGAAAAATTTAACAGAGTGACACGTCATCTTTAAAAGATCTATGATATAATGTGGATGGATGGATGGTTGGATGGCTGGATTGATGGATGGATGGATGGATAGATTGATGGACTGATGGATTGATGGATGGATGGATGAATGGATGGATAGATGGATGGATGGATGTTGGATGGATGGATGGATGGATGGATGGATGGATGGATGGATGTTGGATGGATGGATGGATGGATGGATGGATGGATGTTGGATGGATGGATGGATGGATGGATGGATGGATGGATGGATGGATGGATGGATGTTGGATGGATGGATGGATGGATGGATGGATGGTTGGATGGATGGATGGATGGATGGATGGATGGATGTTGGATGGATGGATGGATGGATGGATGGATGTTGGATGGATGGATGGATGGATGTTGGATGGATGGATGGATGGATGGATGGATGTTGGATGGATGGATGGATGGATGGATGGATAGATGGATGGATGGATGGATGTTGGATGGATGGATGGATGGATGGATGGATGGATAGATGGATGGATGGATGGATGTTGGATGGATGGATGGTTGGATTGATTGATTGATTGATTGATTGATTGATTGATGGAGGGATGGATTGATGGTTGGATGGATGGATGGATGGATGGATGGATGGATGTTGGATGGATGGATGGATGGATGGATGTTGGATGGATGGATGGATGGATGGATGTTGGATGGATGGATGGATGGATGGATGGATGGATAGATGGATGGATGGATGGATGTTGGATGGATGGATGGATGGATGGATGGATGGTTGGATGGATGGATGGATGGATGGATGGATAGATGGATGGATGGATGGATGTTGGATGGATGGATGGATGGATGGATGGTTGGATGGATGCATGGTTGGTTGGATGGATGGATCGATTGATGGTTGGATGGACAGACAGATGGTTAGATGCATGGATGGACAAATGGATGGTAGGTTGGTTGGATGGATTTAGGATGGATGGATGTATGGGTTTAAGATGGATGGATGCAAACATGGATGAATTAGCACTAGGTGGATGAATAATTACTGTTAAATGAATTGCTAGATGACGGATCAGTGGGTGGACTGATTGATGATTGGTGGATGTGGATGGATCAATGAATGAATGATGGGTTTATTGATGAACTGAGTTGGTGGATGATGAATCCTGACTGGTTTTATGACTAAGTAAAAGATTTAAATAAAAATCATAGAATGGTTTCTATTAAACACAGGTAGAGGTAAGAGTAGCAGCTGGTGATTGGCGGTCACATGACCCGCTCAGGTAAGGCTGAACATGGATTCCATACCTGCTTTGTCGACGTCCCTCAGCGTGTCGTACTGTTCAAACACCTCTGACCGTCTCTGGATGAACTGTGAGGCATGAGACCAGCACGACATCCTGTTGGGCAGGAAGTAGTTGATGAGCTTCTGGCGGATGGCCTTGGTGCGTCGGAGCAGTCCGATGGGGATCTGAGCCATGAGCAGAGGAAACATGGAGTCGAACTGCACAAAGTTGTCACGCAGGACGCTTGTCCCGCTGTGCCTCCTCGCCGTCTTTGGTCGGCCGTACATGGTGAGAAAGGTGGCCTCAAACATGACTGAGATGCAGAACTCGTACATGTTGGCGATCTTCCAACCTCCCACCTGTCCCGCCCCCTCACCCAGGTGATCCTGACGAAAAATGAGCATGAGATTACCCATCATGCTTTCTGTCAGGAGGGTGAGGTTGTCCCCCTGGAGGAGCTGGAAGGAGCGGCCGATCTGCTCCTGTAGGTGGGGGAACTTCACGTTGTTTGTGGGCGGGTAGCCGAAGGTCATCGGCGCCACCTTGTTGGAGAACTCGTGGAAGTCGAGCTGGCGGCCATGTTTGATGATGTTTGGAAAGAGAAGCGGGTCCATGACGAAGGTCATGTATTTACCTGCAGGGAGGAAACACCTGGTAAGGGCGGGTCTCCTTCATGATCACAGTAATGTTAACCCTCAGACCGTTAGTAGTCATGTGGACTCATTCAGGTCCAGGGTCAGGAAGGGGGACAGCCATTAGGAATGAATGGGAACAAAGTTAGTACTTTAGAGCTCTAAATGGACCTGAACGCTGCAGTTATCAGAACATTCCTACGTACTAGAGTACCATCCCTACACGTCACCAAACAGAGATTTTTACCACAGGTTCACTGATTTACCTGGAGAGGAGGGGATCCAGATCACTAATACTCAGTCCTGCTGAACTCCTAGTGTGGTCTATCCTGATAAAGGTCTACCTGAGTCTAGAAGAGTCTAGTCCTGAGCTAAGAGGCTTTAACATCTAAAAATCCTCCTTTAGTCTCAACCCTGCTTTAATGTAAACGCTGATGTACTGAGAGAGCGAGGAATGATGAACAATCCTGTTCTACTAAACGACTCTTTAACATGAGCCACTGTAGCGAGCTCCTGTTTGAGTGCCAGTTTCCTTTCCTCCATCCTCTGTCCTTATTTAATCCACATTTAAAAAGACAAACTGGGACCAGATAGAGAACCAGCTCTACTGAGCCGAGGCACGTGATCTGGATCTCACAACGAGAGAGACTGGACAGACATCAGCTGAGGAAACACTGGTAAGATCAGAGTTTATGAGCTGAACCAGGACAGAACTGGACTGAACGAAGCCAGACCACTTTGTGGAAACGGACCATAATTAGTTCATTTTATCTAAAATTGATGAAGCTTCACCTCCTCCACCCTAGCCTCCTCCTTCATAGCATAACACTTGTTGCACCCTCATATTCAGATTCATACTACTGTGGATTAACTGCCTCTGAATAATTTCATTGTTTTTAATACACATTGTCATAACTGCGCATCTATATGGAGGTTTCTAGCTATGTGCTCCCTGCAAAGTCAAAGCAGCTGCTTGACCCACCCAGGTAGCCTCTTTTGAGCAGAGCCTTCTCTGCCATGTAAAACTGTTGTAGATCTATTTTGCAATTTGGTAATTACCAAGAAAAAAGTAGATATTTTTTACTTTATTTTATTTTTTAAAAGCTATAAATGTAAGTGAACCAAAACTCAGTGTTTTTTAGATTATAAAGTCAAAAATCCAACCACTATTTTCAGTTTGGTTTCTTTTTTTTTTTGGCTTACCACTATTGTAAAAGTAGGATTTTTAAAATTTGAAATTTTTGAGTTTCTATTTTCAAAATTTAAGACTTTGTAAACTCTGAAATTGCAAGTTTTTCTTGTAAATATCCTACGTTTTAAACTCTGAAATTTGAGGTCTTTTTCTTGCAAATAAACGACTTTATAATCTCATTTTCACCCTAAAAATCATAACTTTTTTACTGCAGAATGAACAGATTCTCTTCATTTTTAAAAAAATCTTTAAGGTTGGCCTTAATATGTTTTGTTGCTGATCATGGTTTAATAAAAAAAAATAAATGTACATCTAATTTTGACAACCTCAAAGCCGACAGGGTCCCGGCCCCCCGAGATCTTTGGCGCCCCCTACCGCTCAGGGTGCCTGGACCCCAGGTTGGGAACCAGTGAAGTAGACATTTAATTTATCTATGGTTGATCTACCAGATCTTCATTATTTTCTTTCAAAATAAAAGCAGGTTTTATTTATCAAGCAGTGTTGTAGAGCAGCAACTGTATACTCACTGTAGCATCTCTCTGCTTTCACAGTGATGTAAAATAAGGACGACACGGCTCCTTTCAGTCTCATTCACCTTCTTTACTGGGCTACTAACAGAAGAGCATGAAGTCCTGAACGTTAACATAACACCTAATAGGTGATGGTGTTTGATTCCCCTACTGAATGAATAGGCTAGCTGAGTAGCCTAGCTGGAGTTAATACAAACCTGCCATCTGCACTGTAAAAACATCTCCGTACTTTCTCTGATTCTCCTCCAGAAATCTGTTGGCATCTCGTCCAAACTCCAGAGCTTTTCCGATGTAAGGAATCCAGCCGTTAATCAGCGGGGGCTCGCCTTTTCTCCTGCAAATGAATGAAAAAGACATTTGAGGGCCGTGTTCACTCTTATTAAAACTCCTGAAAATGAGCCAGTAATGTAAATATGTGACAGTCTGATCAGGGGGCGGAGCTAACATTATCATCATCTAGATCTTTTAGCTGAAGGCTGGTGAGTGAGCTGGTGCCATGAGGCCGTACTCATTAGAGCCACAGCTCACTGCCACAGTTACACAGTGCTGAAAACAGGCCAGAGACCAGTGGCTCCATACTTCAGTCCCTTTTGTTAAAGTCTGGCTGCAGACCACCACAGACCACACTCATCTGAATATCTCACAATTACAAGCTAAAACTTTAGAAATCAAGTGGATTAAATTCAGTTTAGGGTTAAGGTAAGGGTTAGGAAACTAGAAGTTAGACATTAAAAACCTGACCTGCGTAATCTGATGACAGAACATTCATAAACAACAATAGGAAAGGATCTGTGTGTTATGAATGAGGATTGATGAGGCTAATCAGTACGTATTATAAAATATCCATAAGTAAAAACTTATCTACCTTCTGTAGATAAGCAGACTGTAGCTGTAGCCTCTTCATTTTGCTGTCCTGGTGCATTTAGCTTTAAAACTCCTCATTCTTTTCCTGGGGCAGCATGGCCCCAGCCCCAGCCCCAGCCCCCCCCCCCCCCAAATGGCTGATAAACCCTGTTTCCCGCCAGCGCTCAGTGTGTCAGTGGTTCTCTGCTGACTCATGGTGGACTTTGGAGCAGGTAGTAGAGCTGATACTCCTCTTATCTGTGTATGCTAAAGCGTTATAAAGTGTTACCGTTAGGGGACACGGCTGATAAAAACTTCCTTTGTTAAAAACAGGCCTAGAAATATATCAGACTTTACACAGCGCTGCAGGAATGTCATGATCTGCGGGCCAAACATGAGGATATACAAAAAGTAGACACGTAACACCACTATACAAACAATAGACATGTAACAGAAATATACAGATAATACACATGTAATATAGATACAAAAGTTATGTGTTCAGTATCATCAGTATTAACGGGTTATCACTGACGCCCTACTTACACACCCTCAGCCAATCAGTGAGTCTGACTCTGAAGACATGATTCCCTTAAGTGATCTGATCAATTATTAGCCAATCAGTGCACTAATAAACAGTCAATTAATTACAGACTTTGCTCTCTGTAAACACAGCTCTGCCATAAAGCCACATAAAGATGAATGTATAATCTGGTGTGTTTAATCCAGAAAAAAACATCCAGGTGTGGTTCAGAGCTCAGAGGTATTCTTCTTCAAACCAGAATGATAAACTTCAGCAAACTAGATGTTTCTAACATTATGACAGCACAGAAACACAAACGATCTCTTCCTCAGGTTGACTGTTCTGGGTTAGCAATGTTTGGAAAAGTGGATGGAAGTGGCGAGAGCAACAGGAACCCTCCAACAATGGCCGACTGTCTGGGCAAAATGGAGGAAAAAGCCCCCAACATCCCCAGCTTCACCAACATTCTGTCCCTTGTTGTTTGTCCCTTGAAGATAATGTCTTCCTTTAATGCTAAAAACGTTCCATCCCTGCTTTTCAAAGATGATGCCGTTCTTTAAAGCCTATTATACATTCTATCCTTGCCTTTGAGGGGGATTTCATCCTTTAAAACATACAAAACATTCCAATCCTGCGTTTAAAAGACATAATTTTTTGAAGTTTGTAACACATTTATTCTTTCCTTTGAAAAATGTTTTTCTTTACAGCTTATAAAACATTCCATTCCTGCCTTTGAAGATGATGTCATCTTCATAAACATTCCATCCCTGCCGTTGAAGACGATGTTATCTTCTTTAACTTATAAAACATTCCATCCTTGCCTTTGAAGATGATGTCATCTTCTGAAACTTATAAAACATTCCATCCCTGCCTTTGAAGACGATGTCATCTTCTTTAACTTATAAAACATTCCATCCTTGCCTTTGAAGATGATGTCATCTTCTGAAACTTATAAAACATTCCATCCTTGCCTTTGAAGATGATGTCATCTTCTGAAACACATAAAACATTCAATCCTTGCCTTTGAAGATGATGTCATCTTCTTTAACTTGTAAAACATTCCATCCTTGCCTTTGAAGGTTGTGTCATCTTCCTTAACTTATAAAACATTCCATCCTTGCCTTTGAAGGTTGTGTCATCTTCCTTAACTTATAAAACATTCCATCCTTGCCTTTTGCAATCAGGGCAGTCTAGTCCTGCCCTCTTTCCTGTGAAGCCATGCTGTTGTAACCATAGAAGGTAGATCGTCCTGGCTTTGTTCAGCTGAAATAACCAAAACAACCAATCACCATTTAACCTTTTTCCCTGTGGATTTTTTTTTTCCAACAGTATCCAAGTCTTTCCTCAGCCCTGCTCCGGTTTCTTTGAAAACTGCAGTGATACTGTTACACACCAGAGACATCACACAGAGGAAGTGGTGCACAGTGTGACTTCAAAAATGCCCCCCACACTGTTTTCCTCAGCTAAACCCTGTAAAAACTCCTCACCCTGAAGGGAGTTTAGGCACAGGAGTGTTTACAGAGACCTAAATGCTGCTGCAGTGTGTGTGGGAGTGTTTTCAACACTCCTCCTCTAAATGTGAGTAAACCTCAGCGTTTGCTTTGTTGATATTAAACTGATTTAGGAGCTGAGATGTTGCATCAGAGGAGCAGGGAACGTTCTCCTTCAGAGAACAAGATCCAACATGTGGAACCCGAGTCTGTAGATTTCTCGGTCTGAACCGAGCTGATGGTCTGCAGTCTGACTCAACACAAAGAGAGGAAGGCACCAGCAGCAGGCTGCCCCCTTCCTCCTCACTGTATAAACATTTATCCACATGGCCTACAGCTCACTGAGACCTCAGGGCTTCTGTTCCAGACACCAGAACATAATGTTAGAAACCCATAAACATTAACCCATCACTTAGACAGCCGTTTGTTATCTGGATTAGTTCAGAAAAACATTAAACTGTTAGTCAGGGCATCAGCATCTGTTACTCCATAACCTGCAGGTACCAGCAGACTTTCCTCATGTTGGTCTGAGAGCCTGAACCTTCAAACTCTGGAAGCTGTCAGACATTTCTGTCATCTCTAATACTCTTCATTCTATTTACAGCAAATAGCTGTAATTTTATATTTTCTATAATTCTTAAATTTACAGCATCTAACTGGATTTCCTTTCCCTGTCCGTCTCTCTGCTCAGTTATTTTATCCCTCAGTAATTTCTGACTGCTGGGCTGAGAGGATTTTACACTTCAGAGGAAAACACACCCACAAGGTAAGAATAATCAGAATAAGATTGAAAATACAAATAAAAACCTGGTACCTGGTACTTTTAGTGTAAATCTGTGTACTCTGTTAAAGGTTTCCTCTAGAGACCTTTTTCTGTCCTCTAAATCAATCAGTCTCTTGTCCTCTGTTGATTTACTTTGATAAATTCAGGGGTTTTTGTTTTTCTACCGATGTTTGATCAGAGACAAAAGTTACTAACAACATGAAAACATCCTATGCAGAGTCGTGTTTATGTCCACTTGATGAATGTTGGCATTACACCGTCTCCTGGACTCTGACACCCCTCCAGGGACTTGTTGGTGTCTCTGGTTTCTACGTGGCCCCTGGCGTCGGCTCATCTCTTTGTGTATGTGTTTTTTGGTTCCAGCAGGCAGGTTACAGCGACTTCTTACAGCCTGTTCTCTGAAACAGACACCATGAGAGCGAAGCAGATAACAAACAGAGCCTCCGTTCAAAGCTGCAGACTCAGCACAAACATCGTCACTGCTGCTATGGATTATAAATGCACTCTTTTCTCCTGTTATACTGAATATAAACCAGCTGGGTTTTACTGCCTGCTGTAAATATTCCAACACTCGTGAACAGAAGAGGAAGAGAGCGAGAATAGCAGAGAAGTCAGAAACAGCTGGTCCAAATTAAGAACAAAAATCCCAGCAGGAGTGGAAGGAGTTTAGCTCTGAAGTCAGGAAACTCCCCCAAACTTCACTGGAACTAAACCAGACATCCAGCATGTTTCCCAGGGTCCTAACACCAGGGTCAGGACTCTCCAAGGGTCACCAAAGATGAAAATGAAAGTGTTTAGAAGAACACAAACTCTTTTCTTGGAATGTCTCTGCTGTTTACACATTTTAGTCTCTAATGAAGAAGAACAGAGTTCTTAAATAAGGAAATATTACTGCCCTGCTGCTCTGCTTCAGTACCAATGATCTGTCACCAGCACGTTCGTCCCCCAGCACGCTAGTCCCCCAGCACATCAGTCCCCTCAGCACACTAGTCCCCCAGCACGCTAGTCCCCCAGCACGCTAGTCCCCCAGCACGTTCGTCCCCCAGCACATTAGTCCCCCAGCACACTAGTCCCCCAGCACATCCGTCCCCCAGCACGCTAGTCCCCCAGCACGCTAGGCCCCCAGCACATGAGTCCCCCAGCACACTAGTCCCCCAGCACATACGTCCCCCAGCACACTAGTCCCCCAGCACACTAGTCCCCCAGCACATCAGTCCCCCAGCACGCTAGTCCCCCAGCACATTAGTCCCCCAGCACGCTAGTCCCCCAGCACATCAGTCCCCCAGCACACTAGTCCCCCAGCACACATTAGTCCCCAGCACTAGTCCCCAGCACATTAGTCCCCAGCACACTAGTCCCCAGCACATCAGTCCCCCAGCACGCTAGTCCCCAGCACATTAGTCCCCAGCACACTAGTCCCCCAGCACATTAGTCCCCCAGCACGCTAGTCCCCCAGCACATTAGTCCCCCAGCACGCTAGTCCCCCAGCACATTAGTCTCCCAGCACGCTAGTCCCCCAGCACCTCAGTCCCCCAGCACACTAGTCCCCCAGCACAGTAGTCCCCCAGCACCCTAGTCCCCCAGCACATTAGTAGTCCCCAGCACACTAGTAGTCAGCACACTAGTCCCCAGCACACTAGTCCCCAGCACACTAGTCCCCAGCACACTAGTCCCCAGCACATGTCCCCAGCACACTAGTCCCCAGCACACTAGTCCCCAGCACATCCGTCCCCCAGCACACTAGTCCCCAGCACATCAGTCCCCCAGCACGCTAGTCCCCAGCACATTAGTCCCCAGCACGCTAGTCCCCCAGCACATTAGTCCCCCAGCACACTAGTCCCCCAGCACATTAGTCCCCCAGCACACTAGTCCCCCAGCACAATAGTCCCCAGCACGCTAGTCCCCAGCACATTAGTCCCCCAGCACACTAGTCCCCAGCACATTAGTCCCCAGCACATTAGTCCCCAGCACATCAGTCCCCAGCACACTAGTCCCCAGCACATTAGTCCCCAGCACATCCGTCCCCCAGCACGCTAGTCCCCCAGCACATTAGTCCCCCAGCACGCTAGTCCCCCAGCACATTAGTCTCCCAGCACATTAGTCCCCCAGCACGCTAGTCCCCAGCACATTAGTCTTTTGATAAGCTCTGATGAATCATCTTCACAGGCAAGAATGGAATGTTTGATAAGCTTTGATGCAATCAACTTCAAAGTCAAGAATGGAATGTTGATAAGCTTTGATGAATCATCTTCAAAGGCAAGAATGGAATGTTTGATAAACTCTGATGAAATTATATCCCAAGGCAAGAATGGAATGTTTTATAAGTTTTGATGACATCAACTTCAAAGGTAGAGGATAGAATGTTTGGTATGCCTTGTTATAATAATATTTAAATACAGGAATAGAATGTTTATGAGCTTTGGTGAATTAGTTCTCAAAGGAACGAATGGAATGTTTGATAAGCTCTGATGAATCATCTTCACAGGCAAGAATGGAATGTTTGATAAGCTTTGATGCAATCAACTTCAAAGTCAAGAATGGAATGTTGATAAGCTTTGATGAATCATCTTCAAAGGCAAGAATGGAATGTTGATAAGCTTTGATGAATCATCTTCAAAGGAAGAATGGAATGTCTGATAAGCTTTGATGACATCATCTTCAAAGGCAAGAATGGAATGTTGATAAGCTTTGATGAATCATCTTCAAAGGAAGAATGGAATGTCTGATAAGCTTTGATGACATCATCTTCAAAGGCAAGAATGAAATGTTTGATAAGCTTTGTTTAAATATATTCAAAGGAAGAATGGAATGTTTGATGAGCTTTGATGAAATTATCTTCAAAGGCAAGAATGGAATGTTTGATAAGCTTTGATGAATCATCTTCAAAGGCAAGAATGGAATGTTTGATGAGCTTTGATGACATCATCTTAAAAGGCGAGAATGGAAATGTTAGATAAACTTTGATAAAATCAACTTCAAAGGCAAGAATGGAATGTTTGAACAGCGTTGATGAAATTATATTCAAAGGAAGAATGGAATGTTTGATAAGCTTTGACGAGTCATCTTCAAAGTAAGAATGGAATTTTTGATAAGCTTTGATGAAATTATCTTCAAAGGCAAGAATGGAATGTTTGATAAGCTTTGATGGAATCATCTTCAAAGGCAAGAATGGAATGTTTGATAAGCTTTGATGCAATCATCTTCAAAGGCAAGAATGGGAATGTTTGATAAACTTTGATGCAATTGTCTTCAAAGGGTAGAATGGAATGATTGATAAGCTTTGATTAAATTATATTCAAAGTAAGAATGAATGTTTGATAAGCTCTGATGAATCATCTTCACAGGCAAGAATGGAATGTTTGATAAGCTTTGATTAAATTATATTCAAAGGAAGAATGGAATGTTTGATGAGCTTAGATGAAATTATCTTCAAAGGCAAGAATGGAATGTTTGATAAGCTTTGATGCAATCACCTTCAAAGGAAGAATGGAATGTTTGATAGGCTTTAATGGAATTATCTAGAAAGGAAGAATGGAATGTTTAATAAGCTTAGATGCAATCATCTTCAAAGGCAAGAATGGAATGTTTAATAAACTTTGATGCAATCATCTTCAAAGGCAAGACTGGAATGTTTAATAAGCTTTGATGAAATTATCTCCCAAGGCCAGAATGAAATGTTTGATAAGATTGCTTTGATGAACCAAGCCAGAAAGGCAAGAATGGAATGTTTTACAAGCAGAGGATGGATTGTTGGTGAGGCTAGAGATGTTGGGGTCTTTCCCTTACATGTCTGCCAAGTAGTAGGCTGTAAATGGCAACCTTTGGAACTGTGGATTTAAGTGCAGAAGAGCAGGGCTAGTTCAAAATGTTGTAAGTGATGGAGAGTCAACTGAAGGGAAAGATTGTTGGTGTATATGTGCTCTAATAATGATAGTGGTCGGGGCCGGCTATACGCAGGGGCAAGAGGGGGCAACGCCCCCTCAAACAAATGCCTTGCCCCCTCAAATCAAATCCGTCGAAAAGGGCACAAGCTTCCTCATCCCTCTCTCCCCTCCGCTCCGGGCGGCTGTATGGGATCTACTCATGGCCATAACTAACACTGAGGACACCGAGCTATGTCTGTATTTTTTTCAAGTGAAAAAAAAGGTGATATCACTGACTGCAAATATACTTTGTGTCGGACATCACTTGCGCCTCTACATCACCGTGCGGTAGATCATCCTCTTATTACTATCCGATCTTTGGCCATCACAGTGGTTTGTGGGTGGGCTGCCTCAAAAATCCGCCAGATTTGTACTGATTTCTAAAGTACAGACGGCTACAACAGAGTCCAGCCAAGGTAACACAGTAGAAGTTCACTTTACATTTAACGTTATTCCCACCCCAGACAAACGTCATCTGATCCGACCAAAATGTGCTGTCAACGTAACGTTAACGTTAAATTATATTGACGTCAAGTAACTGATGTTGGTCTCACTTGAATGAAATGAATGCTACCGTTGTCGGTATAATACAGCTGTGGACAGTGTTTATGTTACTCCGCACTGACCGCGTCGTCGGGTGATTATTATGTTTACAGAGATGAAGCAATTTACCCAAACATTGCTCCCCTTTGGGAAAAAAACGGGACAGGAAGAGGATGAGAAAAGTGATGAGTGAGAAGTCAAGAGCAGCCCACAGTTCCCACCCAGGACAGGATTATCCTTGTACCATATACACACTGATGTTAAACAAGCAATACTGTCCTCTGATCCAGTTCAAACAATGTAATGACCACAGAGGCTTTCTTTGGCAATCATAATGGAACATATAGCACTGACCATCAACAGGCGGCCCGGGGGCCATATCAGGCCCCCCAAAGCTTCCTGTCCAGCCCCTAGAAGATCATTAAATTCAGAAAAGGAGGAAAAGAAGATGTTGTGGTTTTAAGAGTATCCCTTGGCTTTTAATTTCTGCAGCTGTTAAATAAATCCCACAAACAATACTGAAATAAATTTAGAATGACTCAACATTTGATCTGTTGGCAGATGTGTTGCAAAAATGACCAGATAAAATGGTGAAAGGGGGTTAGAGAGTAGCAAAATAGGTGAAAAGTGGTGAAATGGGCAAAAAGGGACAAAAATTGATTGAAAAAAAGTGGTGAAAAGAGGTTAAAATGTGGCAAAATGTGTTAAAAGAGAAAAAAGGGGCAAAGAGTATCAAAAATTGGTTGCAAATGACAAAAATAGTGCAAAAAAGTAATGAAAAGAGTTTAAAAGTGGCAAAAAATAGAAGAAAAGTAGGAAAATTGGGATAAAACATGCAGGAAAAGTGGTTTAAATGGATTAAAGAATGGCAAAAAAATGTGTTATAGAGGCAAGCAGTGGCTTGCAGAAATTGGTTTTAAAGTTGCAAAAATAGTTGGAAAAAAATGTAACCAAAAGGGGGCTCAAAGTGTCAAAAATTGATAAAATTGGCACAAAGGGTATAAAACATGCAAGAAAATTTGTTAAAGAGGCACATAGGGGTTAAAAGTGTCAGAAATGAGTTCATACTAGTAGTAAATCACAGCTGTAGAGGGCCCATTCTCATGGATTTTCAGGGGCCCGTTCTGTTGTCAGGCTCCTTGTGGCCTGCTGCATTATACCTAGATAATAGTGATAGATCTCACTGCTAATTCCTAAAAATGTCCTGCATTTTGAAAGAAAATACAAATACATATTACATATTGGTGTATTAACCATTGCAGAAACATCAAAAATGATGTTTGTAATTACCAATGCTGTTAATTTAGGGCAGCTGTGGCATAAACCTTACTTTGGGTGTGGTCTAATAAATTTGTTAAGCACTGTATATCGACAAATTTATTAGTTCTGCATGATGCATCCATTTTTCAGAGCTTATAAAAAAGGTAGTGCTGCTCCTGCCTGAACCAGTAGCAGTGATGCTGCTGGCACCTCACAGACAACAACAACAGAAAATATGCTGGAGCATGATGTGTAAACATGCTTCCCCCTTCACATTTCTGCCTGCCCCCTCATGTATGCTTAGAACCGGCCCTGATAGTGGGATGAAGTTGGTGAAATGTTTTTAATAACTCATCTGATTTGTTGTAGAGAAGAGACGAGTTATGTATAGAAGCAGGGGTTTCACTTCTGATATAGGCTGATATAGACTGATATTTACAGCTGATATAGACTGATATTTACAGCTGATATAGACTGATATTTATATCTGATATAGACTGAAATTTAAAGCTGATATAGACTGATATTTACAGCTGATATAGACTGAAATTTACAGCTGATATAGACTGATATTTACAGCTGATATAGACTGAAATTTACAGCTGATATAGACTGATATTTACAGCTGATATAGACTGATATTTACAGCTGATATACACTGATTAACAGCTGATATAGACTGATATTAACAGCTGATATAGACTGATATTTACAGCTGATATAGACTGATATTAACAGCTGATATAGACTGATATTTACAGCTGATATAGACTGATATTTACAGCTGATAAAGACCTATATTTACAGCTGATATAGACTGATATTAACAGCTGATATAGACTGATATTTACAGATGATATAGACTGATATTTACAGCTGATATAGACTGATATTAACAGCTGATATAGACTGATATTTACAGATGATATAGACTGATATTTACAGGTGATATAGACTGATATTAACAGCTGATATAGACTGATATTTACAGCTGATATAGACTGATATTTACAGCTGATATAGACTGATATTTACAGCTGATATAGACTGATATTTACAGCTGATATAGACTGATATTTACAGCTGATATAGACTGATATTTACAGCTGATATAGACTGATATTTACAGCTGATATAGACTGATATTAACAGCTGATATAGACTGATATTTACAGCTGATATAGACTGATATTAACAGCTGATATAGACTGATATTTACAGGTGATATAGACTGATATTAACAGCTGATATAGACTGATATTAACAGCTGATATAGACTGATATTTACAGGTGATATAGACTGATATTAACAGCTGATATAGACTGATATTAACAGCTGATATAGACTGATATTTACAGATGATATAGACTGATATTTACAGCTGATATAGACTGATATTTACAGCTGATATAGACTGATATTTACAGCTGATATAGACTGATATTTACAGCTGATATAGACTGATTTACAGCCGATATAGACTGATATTTACAGCTGATATAGACTGATATTAACAGCTGATATAGACTGATATTTACAGCTGATATAGACTGATATTTACAGCTGATATAGACTGATATTTACAGCTGATATAGACTGATATTTACAGCTGATATAGACTGATATTTACAGCTGATATAGACTGATATTAACAGCTGATATAGACTGATATTTACAGCTGATATAGACTGATATTTACAGCTGATATAGACTGATATTTACAGCTGATATAGACTGATATTTACAGCTGATATAGACTGATATTTACAGCTGATATAGACTGATATTTACAGCTGATATAGACTGATATTTACAGCTGATATAGACTGATATTTACAGCTGATATAGACTGATATTTACAGCCGATAGAGAATTATATTAACAGCTGATATGAATTTAATTTATCATTGTCATCATATCTTCCAAAGCTGATATCCTGTTGATCAGATTGCGAAACCCCTTTGACTCATTTCTGAGTCATTCATATGTCAGAACAATTTTTTCAGTTTTAAATCTACAAATTTAAGCAATAAAATAAAAGGTTTGTTTTCGCTTAGCAGGAGCAAATACACCCCAAAAATTAAAAGTTTACTATTTTTGTTTTGAGGTCTTTAGGGAAACCTGAACAGAAAACTTTAGTCTGTTTCCAGTTTTTCTGAAATATCTACTATGGAGATCACGGCTGTACCGTTAAACTTTGAACACATTTAGAACTTTTAATGTAATATTTTCACAGCTGTCTTTTCTCGTGATATTTAAAAACATGATATCTAAAACACTCTAACGACCTGAACTACTTTGACTGAGATATCTAGCCTCCATCAAGTTGAGTAAACATCGTTCTTCCTCTGACATTTAACCACATAACAGAACCGTTGTCTGACCCTGAAACTGCCCGGTACTATCCCAGACTTTCACCGGGACTTCGGAGTAAATGTAGGGGGAAAACTGACCTCTTCCTCCGGCGGAGCAGGCCGAGCAGCAGCGCGAGGAGGCCGAGCAGGAGCAGCAGCAGCGGGGACATGTCGGTGAGGGCGCCCGGGGAGATGGAGCGGAGAATAAAACATGAACACAACTCTTCACAGCCCCACAGACTCCTGATGAAGACCACGACACTCACATTTCTGTATCCGGAGGAGACCTTCAAAATAAAAGCGCTTCCGGTAGGGTTATTTGAGGTAACGGTGCTGTAAACCGGGTTAGATATTTAACTCAGGTTAGGGGATGGGACCTGATAAGATTTCATTGATATCAATGCTCTTATCGATTCTTCTTTTTGATTCCTTCTGTTCTTTCTGAACAGAGTTGACTATAAATGTTTAACTGTTGATTCAAATGTAATTGAGTCTGTTTCTCTGAAGCAGACGAGCGCCACCTTCAGGGAGAGTCCGTCACAGACACTTCAATACTGAATACCATAAATAGTTTAGATCAGTGGTTCTCAACCTTGGGGTCGGGTCCCCATTGGGGGTCGCGAGACACTGAAAGGGGGTCTCCGGATGCCTTAAAGAAACTAGGCATGTTCTTTGATTTACTCTGTTTCCCTTTTATTTATTACAATAAGGTACAATAAGAGAATACACAGTACACAAAACAGATTAAGTAAAGGCCAGACCAAACAAGTAGGTCTTAAGTTGCTTTTTAAAAGATCAACTGTTTCTGCTGATCTTAAATTCAATGGAAGTGAGTTCCAAAGAGTTGGAGCAATGACCTTGAATGACAGTCACCTTTAGTTTTTAGTCTGGAGTGTGGAACAACCAGCAGACCCTGATCAGAGGACCGAAGAGTCCTGCTGGGGTTGTAAGGTTTTAGGAGCTCCATAATATAGGCTGGTGCCTGACCATGCAGGGCTTTAAAAGTAAACACAAGGATCTTAAAATGTATTCTGAAGTGTATGGGAAGCCAGTGGAGAGAATACAGAATTGGTGTGATGTGTGACCTCTCTGAAGACTTGGTGAGTAGACTGGCTGCAGCGTTTTGTACTAATTGTAGACGATTTATAGATGTTTTACTAAGACAGGTGAAAAGTGAGTTGCAGTAGTCTAAACGGGAGGAAATGAAAGTGTGAATAACCATCTCCATCTGAGCTGTAGAAACAATGTGTCTGAGTTGTGCAATATTTCTTAGTTGGAAAAAACAAGAACGGACCAGATTATTGACATGTTGATCTAGAGATAGAGAGTGGCTAAATGAAACACCAAGATTACGAAGAACAGGTTTTACATAAGTAGACAGGGTACCAAGTTCCTCCAAAATCCCTGGCACTAAACCATCTGGGGCCGAGACAAGGACCTCTGTTTTGTCAGCATTTAGCTGTAGATAATTGTCTGACATCCAGTCTTTAATGGCACTCAAACAACTGAGTAAAACCGACACTGTAGTGTAATTTTGAGGTGTAAAAGATATATGAAGCTGGATGTCATCTGCATAACAATGATAGGATATGTCTTTAAACTGTTGATTAAGTGGCTGAGTGGGAGCAGGTACAAGGAAAATAATGTTGGGCCAAGGACCGAACCTTGGGGAACTCCACAGACCAGGGGGGATTTGAAGAGCTGTGGTTGTTAACAGTGACTGAGAATGTTCTCTCTGACAGGTAAGAGGAAAACCAATCAATGGCTGAGCCAGAAATGCCCACCCACTGCTTCAGCCTATCAACTAAAATATCATGATCCACAGGGTCAAAGGCTGCACTGAGATCCAATAAAACCAACACTGAACATTTACCTTCATCACTGCTGATCAGGAGGTCATTAAAGACTCTAAGAAGGGCTGATTCGTTTGAATGGGACTGACGAAAACCAGACTGAAACTTATCCAGGATGTTATGAGTGTCCAAGGCAGCTGTTAGTTGTTTGGCGACCACTTTTTCTAGAATTTTAGAAATAAAGGGTAGTTTTGAAATGGCCTATAGTTTTGGGGCAGAGAGGGGTCCAGGTTTGTTTTTTTGAGAAGTGGTTGAATGGCAGCATGTTTAAAATATGAAGGAACCAGATTCTAATGATTTATTGATAATTGAAAGAATGTATGGGCCAATGGAATCTATTGCAGATTTTAGTAGCTGGGTGGGCAGTATGTCAAAGGGACTAGAGGAAATTTTCATAGTTCTCACCAGATTCTTTAGATCTTGTAGGGAGACCGGAGAGAACTTGTCCAGGATTGTTTGGTGAGGTGGGCAGGGAACAGGAAAAAGATGGAGTGATTTGTGCTTGGATGTCGTTGATCTTGCTAACAAAAAAGGAAAGAAATCTTTCACACTCATCATCAGAGGAAATTGGGGGGGTGGGTGATGGAGAAGAGACAACATTATTAATAGTTTCAAACAGGACTCTAGGATTATGTCTGTTCTGTGCTACAAGATTTGCAAAATACTTATCTCTGGCATCCTTAACCATACTATTAAATTCAGTTAAAAGCTCTTTTAGATGCTGATGGCGGACATAAAGACGGGTGGATTTCCACAACCGTTCTACTTTACGGCATGTTCGCTTAAAGGGGGGCGGCTTTTTCGAAGGGGCCAGTCTGGATTTTAAGGGAGCAATTTCATCCAAAACAGAAAGACAGTGCTCATTAAAAGACTGTACTTGTGTGTCAGTATCACCCAGTAATGTCAAATGGCAGGAATGAAAGGACGCAGAAAACTTTTCTGCAGTGAGATGATTAAGGATGCGAGATTTGATTTTTCGACGGCAGGGCAGAGTATCTAGGTTGAAGGACAGATCAAATAAGATACCATAATGATCGGAGATAAAAAATCCCTCAGAAACAACAGAGTCAACTTTTACACCAAAAGTAAAGACAAGGTCTAGTGTATGACCTCTGACATGAGTAGGGCCTGTTACATGCTGGGTCAGAGTAAATGACTCAGTAATGCTTAGAAAGTCAGAAGCAAACTTATCGGAGACCTCATCAATGTGAATGTTAAAATCACCAAGAAGTAAAAATCTGGGGAGTTTTAAGATGGAGGACAAAAAATCACTGAAATCAGTTAAAAAACAACTATTTGGGCCGGGTGGGCGCTAGACTAAAATGGCATAAAAGGGGTTAGAATGGCCAATTTTGATCATTTGAAGTTCAAAAGAAGAAAATGACCCAGTGTTCACCAAACAGCAAGAAAAATGATTTTTAAACACAGCAGCAAGTCCTCCACCACGGCCAGAAGTTCTGGGCAAGCTTATGAAGGAGAAATCATGAGGGCATGACTCAATTAGGGGGCATCTTCATTGGTCCTTTGCCAGGTTTCAGTTATAAACATGAAGTCTAGATTTTTGGATTGGATTATGTCATTGAGCAGAAATGATTTATTAGATATAGAGCGAGCATTCACCAGTGCAACCCTGAGAGGAGCTGAGGCATAGGGCACAGAAAGGGGGGCAGGGTTTATAGGAATTAAGTTGTTCCTGTTACTACTATGAGGCAAAACAGTTGGTGTATAATATGGTTCATCAGGTCTTTCAGTAATTATCACAGGAATGGACAGAGGGGTGAGAGTAGATGACACTGGGCTTATATTAGAAGCAGATTGGGAAGTATGAGAGAGTTGTTTGGGTGTGACAACACAAGGACCACATTTGGGAGGGTCAGTTTTTGGAGGAAGTAATGGCTTGTGTAACCAGCAGAGGGGGGCGTGGCTAAATATATTTGTAGGTGACAGGGTAAGGGAAAGACTATTGGCCAATGAGGAGTGGGTATTCATAGAGGGGGCAGGAGCTGTCAAAAGTCATGCTTGTGTGGACAGAGTATGGTAGAATATGTCTGATGATAACATTCGAGAACCGAGGTTGTTTGGGTGCAACCCATCTCCTCTGAAGAAAGCAGAGCGCAGCCAAAATAAATCAAAGTTCGCAATAAATGTGAAGTTTAGCGCTCTACATTGAGAGTGAAGCCACTCGTGCAGACTCAGGAGCCTGCTAAAGCGCCCCACTCCCCGACCCAGCGTAGGAATTGGGCCAGAAATGAAAATGATCCGCTCACTGGCCTACAGCAGTTCGAAGAGTTCAGAAAAATCCCTTTTTGTGAGTTCGGATTTTTGCCGACTGGTGTCATTCGTGCCGACGTGAACAACGACCTTCTTCACAGAGGGGTGGTCTGCAAGCAGGCCAGGGATGACACGAACTATGTCAGAGACAGTAGCTCCAGGAAAACAGAAAGTTACAGCCAGCTTTGACTTTATATTCCTTATAATGGAAGCTCCAATTATAACTGTGGACGGAGGCGGTGTCACCGGCTCCCTGGACACCGACGGTGGATGTGCTGCTGCAGCCACTGGGTGCTGCAGCAAGGGTCCCAAGGCGGACTTTGCAGGAGAGCCTCCAGCCTTAGCAAGGGAAACGAGTCCAGCAGAGCCTCTTCTGGACACTGCTTCTCTCAACAGCCTGCGTCGAGAGGATGACGAGGATGGTGGGACCCGATTTCTTGGTTGTTCCCCCAGCGGAGGAAAATCCTGCATGTCTAGGATCTCGAACCTGTTGGCCAGTGGGACATCCCGGGATGAAGGAGAAGGAGGAAGAGACGGGTGCGCTGCGTGGTGCCTATCCCTCCGTGCAGCAGTCCAGGGCCCCGGTTGACGTGGTGTGGAGTTTAGCGGGGAGTTCACTCCATGCCGGTCGACAGCTGGCCGCGTCTCCGCGGAAAGATGGAAAAGTGAGGAGCAGGCTGATGCTTTGGGTTTTGCTCCCATAAGGACCCACGGATGTTCGCGGTGTGTTGATTCAGTCATCGGCCGTGAAGCAGGATCTGTAGCCGCGGTGGAAGCAGCAGTGGCGCCGGGAAATGTGTGAGCTATGTCCGCAGAGGAAGACGCAACAGGGGCTGTGTCCTCCAACTCGGCGCTTGAGGAAGCTGGAGCCGCGCCGAAAATGACTGTATCCAAGTGCTTCTCGGCGTCCTGGATTTTGTAGAGAGTGGAGATTCTTTGCTCCAATTCGCAGATCTTCTTGTAGGCAGTGAGGTGAGTGGAGCCATGGCCCCTTGAGAGTGTTCACTGTTAGTCACTCCTGAAAACTTTAGGATCCAGATTTTGCCAGATTTCGACCCGTTGTTGTCACTTTTTTCCCACCAATTCCTCCAACTTTAACACATTTTTGCCACTTAAAACCCCTTTTTGTCATTTTTAAACCCTTTCCACCACTTTTTTTCTGCCTGTTTTTGCCACTTCTAAACCAAATCATGACACTGTCTGCCTGTTGTTGGCTCTGTTGACACATTATTGCCATTATTGACCCCCTTTACCACGTATTACGCCACATTTCACAATTTAATATGCCCTTTTCGGCCAGTTTAACCAATTTCCACCTATTTCTGCCTCAGCTAACCCTTTTTGCCAGTATGTAGCAATTTTCCATCCCATTTCAACAAATTTCCACCTAAATTTGCTACTTAAATGCCATTTCAGCCACTTTCTAAATCCCTTTTACCACTTAATATCCCAGTTTTTACCACTTTAACCAATTTCTGGCATTTTTTGGTTATTTTTTGCCAATTTTATCCAATTTTTGGCACTTAAAACCCATTTCTGCTACTTTTGAACTCCAATTTCACCACCTTTCCCAGCACTGTTTGCCATTATTAACCCATTTTAGCTATTTTTAAAGTATTTTGATTCTGTTTTAAACAAAAGGATTGACATTTTTAAGAGGGCTGCTTACTGCACAAATGAATTTGAAAGATATTTGTTTCTTTGATAAGAGTGGTTCTGGTTCTGGTTAAGTATAAAATACCACAGCTTAACTTTACAATGGACCAGGATTTTGCCGGCCCCCTGTTTGGCTGGGCCATTTCCCCCCCTGAAGTACGGCCTTGTCTCCACATGACTCTTCCTGAATGTCCATGGCTGTGTTCAACCACCTTCAGGTCCAGTGGGGGTCCCCAGTCTCTGACACCCTTATTTCTGGGGCCGCGGGCTGAAAAGGTTGAGATAACCTGGTTTAGATAACTATAAATGTTGGATATCAAGAGTTTGGGAGGAGAACATCCTAAAATACAAGAATATATATTTTTGCTAATTTCTTAAAAAAAATAAAACCTCAAAATAAATATGACACTAATCTCTGGATCGATCTCTGACAAATAAAAATAAACTGAAATCTTGTACAAAATTAACAGTTCTTTTACAAAACATGCATACCTTAAATGAATAACAACGACAGACATTTCCATGGCCGCCTTTGGCGGGGGGGGGGGGGTGTGTGTGTTAATCTGTGAGGAGCATGTTTCATTTTTAACCTGAATAAGAACCACTCATCAAAGCAACAAAACATGAATTTATTTATTTATGCTGTTCAATATAGCAGTTTTCAAAATGTAAACCTCTTTTATTAAATCTGAATTATTATTAAAGTAATGTCAGACTTAATAGCTAGGCCATGATGTTCACACACATCAGGAAGGCAGAAAATAAAATAGAAAAAACGGAGATGACTTTGGAAATAAAGGGAATAATTGAATAATTGGGAAAAAAAGACAAAAGTAGGTGAAAAGTGGCAACAAAAGAAATAAAAAGTGGGAAGAAATTGGCAAAAAGCAGCAGAAAAAGGTTAAATGCAGCAATGACTGGAATTATGAGCAAAAAGTGGTAACAAATTACAGAAATGGGCAAAAAGTTTTCGAAAAACATGACAGAAAAGGGTCAAATAAGAAGGGCAGAAACAGGATAAAAGTGGCAAAAACAGCAAAAAAAAAAAAAAAAAAAAGCCAAAGAAATGGGTGCAAAGTAGCAAAAATAGGCAAAATCAGCAAAAAGTGGTAAAGATGACGAAGAAGTGGCAAAAAAAAGATCCTGCTGAAACAAACATTGCGAAAAAAATGCACAGAAAAAATAAAAAAATAAAAGCAAAAATGGTTAAAATGTGACAAAAATTGGTTCAGATGTGGCAAAACTGGAAAGAGAATGTGGAGAAACTTGTTTAATAGAACCAAATATAAAAACTTAACACTCAACACTTACCAGCTCTGAGATGAGGGAACTTTAGCCAGGACGCTAGCACCAACGCTACAGTTTATAAGGGGCCACTCTCTGGTTTATCAGGGGCCATTCTCTGGGTTTATCAGGGGCCATTCTCTGGGTTTATCAGGGTCCATTCTCTGGTTTATCAGGGGCCATTCTCTGGGTTTATCAGGGGCCATTCTCTGGGTTTATCAGGGGCCATTCTCTGGTTTATCAGGGTCCATTTTCTGGGTTTATCAGGGGCCATT
The DNA here is from genome assembly GCF_018320785.1 of Cheilinus undulatus. Classification (NCBI taxonomy): domain Eukaryota; kingdom Metazoa; phylum Chordata; class Actinopteri; order Labriformes; family Labridae; genus Cheilinus; species Cheilinus undulatus. Next base: position 49,440,679 of record NC_054877.1, read on the forward strand.
CTCTGGTTTATTAGGGTCCATTCTCTGGGTTTATCAGGGGCCATTCTCTGGGTTTATAAGGGGCCATTCTTTGGTTTATCAGGGGCCATTCTCTGGGTTTATCAGGGGCCATTCTCTGGGTTTATCAGGGGCCATTCTCTGGTTTATCAGGGTCCATTTTCTGGGTTTATCAGGGTCCATTCTCTGGTTTATCAGGGTCCATTCTCTGGGTTTATCAGGGGCCATTCTCTGGGTTTATAAGGGGCCATTCTTTGGTTTATCAGGGGCCATTCTCTGGGTTTATCAGGGGCCATTCTCTGGGTTTATCAGGGGCCATTCTCTGGGTTTATCAGGGGCCATTCTCTGGGTTTATCAGGGTCCATTCTCTGGTTTATCAGGGGCCATTCTCTGGGTTTATCAGGGGCCATTCTCTGGGTTTATCAGGGGCCATTCTCTGGTTTATCAGGGTCCATTTTCTGGGTTTATCAGGGGCCATTCTCTGGTTTATTAGGGTCCATTCTCTGGGTTTATCAGGGGCCATTCTCTGGGTTTATCAGGGTCCATTCTCTGGTTTATTAGGGTCCATTCTCTGGGTCTATCAGGGTCCATTCTCTGGGTTTATCAGGGTCCATTCTCTGGGTTTATCAGGGTCCATTCTCTGGTTTATCAGGGTCCATTCTCTGGGTTTATCAGGGTCCATTTTCTGGGTTTATCAGGGTCCATTCTCTGGTTTATTAGGGTCCATTCTCTGGGTCTATCAGGGTCCATTCTCTGGGTTTATCAGGGTCCATTCTCTGGGTTTATCAGGGTCCATTCTCTGGTTTATCAGGGTCCATTTTCTGGGTTTATCAGGGTCCATTTTCTGGGTTTATCAGGGTCCATTCTCTGGTTTATTAGGGTCCATTCTCTGGTTTATCAGGGGCCATTCTCTGGTTTATCAGGGTCTATTCTCTGGGTTTATCAGGGTCCATTCTCTGGTTTATCAGGGTCCATTCTCTGGTTTATTAGGGTCCATTCTCTGGGTTTATCAGGGTCCATTCTCTGGGTTTATTAGGGTCCATTCTCTGGTTTATCAGGGGCCATTCTCTGGGTTTATCAGGGGCCATTCTCTGGTTTATCAGGGGCCATTCTCTGGGTTTATCAGGGGCCATTCTCTGGGTTTATCAGGGTCCATTCTCTGGTTTATCAGGGTCCATTCTCTGGGTTTATCAGGGTCCATTTTCTGGGTTTATCAGGGTCCATTCTCTGGGTTTATCAGGGTCCATTCTCTGGTTTATCAGGGTCCATTCTCTGGTTTATCAGGGTCCATTCTCTGGTTTATCAGGGTCCATTCTCTGGGTTTATCAGGGTCCATTTTCTGGGTTTATCAGGGTCCATTCTCTGGTTTATTAGGGTCCATTCTCTGGGTTTATCAGGGGCCATTCTCTGGGTTTATCAGGGTCCATTCTCTGGGTTTATCAGGGTCCATTCTCTGGTTTATTAGGGTCCATTCTCTGGGTTTATCAGGGTCTATTCTCTGGGTTTATCAGGGTCCATTCTCTGGTTTATTAGGGTCCATTCTCTGGGTTTATCAGGGTCCATTCTCTGGTTTATCAGGGTCCATTCTCTGGTTTATCAGGGTCCATTCTCTGGGTTTATAAGGGTCCATTCTCTGGGTTTATCAGGGTCCATTCTCTGGGTTTATCAGGGTCCATTCTCTGGTTTATCAGGGTCCATTCTCTGGGTTTATCAGGGTCCATTCTCTGGGTTTATCAGGGTCCATTCTCTGGTTTATCAGGGTCCATTCTCTGGTTTATCAGGGTCCATTCTCTGGGTTTATCAGGGTCCATTCTCTGGGTTTATCAGGGTCCATTCTCTGGGTTTATCAGGGTCCATTCTCTGGTTTATTAGGGTCCATTCTCTGGTTTATCAGGGTCCATTCTCTGGGTTTATCAGGGTCCATTCTCTGGTTTATTAGGGTCCATTCTCTGGGTTTATCAGGGTCCATTCTCTGGGTTTATCAGGGTCCATTCTCTGGTTTATTAGGGTCCATTCTCTGGGTTTATAAGGGTCCATTCTCTGGGTTTATAAGGGTCCATTCTCTGGGTTTATCAGGGTCCATTCTCCGGGTTTATCAGGGTCCATTCTCTGGGTTTATAAGGGTCCATTCTCTGGGTTTATCAGGGTCCATTCTCTGGTTTATTAGGGTCCATTCTCTGGGTTTATAAGGGTCCATTCTCTGGGTTTATCAGGGTCCATTCTCTGGGTTTATCAGGGTCCATTCTCTGGGTTTATCAGGGTCCATTCTCTGGTTTATCAGGGTCCATTCTCTGGGTTTATCAGGGTCCATTTTCTGGGTTTATCAGGGTCCATTCTCTGGTTTATTAGGGTCCATTCTCTGGTTTATCAGGGGCCATTCTCTGGTTTATCAGGGTCCATTCTCTGGGTTTATCAGGGGCCATTCTCTGGGTTTATCAGGGTCCATTTTCTGGGTTTATCAGGGTCCATTCTCTGGTTTATTAGGGTCCATTCTCTGGTTTATCAGGGGCCATTCTCTGGTTTATCAGGGTCTATTCTCTGGGTTTATCAGGGTCCATTCTCTGGGTTTATCAGGGTCCATTCTCTGGGTTAATCAGGGTCCATTCTCCGGGTTTATCAGGGTCCATTCTCTGGGTTTATAAGGGTCCATTCTCTGGGTTTATCAGGGTCCATTCTCTGGTTTATCAGGGTCCATTCTCTGGGTTTATCAGGGTCCATTTTCTGGGTTTATCAGGGTCCATTCTCTGGTTTATTAGGGTCCATTCTCTGGGTTTATCAGGGTCCATTCTCTGGGTTTATCAGGGTCCATTCTCTGGTTTATCAGGGTCCATTCTCTGGTTTATTAGGGTCCATTCTCTGGTTTATCAGGGTCCATTCTCTGGTTTATTAGGGTCCATTCTCTGGTTTATCAGGGTCCATTCTCTGGTTTATTAGGGTCCATTCTCTGGTTTATCAGGGGCCATTCTCTGGGTTTATCAGGGGCCATTCTCTGGGTTTATCAGGGTCCATTCTCTGGTTTATCAGGGTCCATTCTCTGGGTTTATCAGGGTCCATTCTCTGGGTTTATCAGGGTCCATTCTCTGGTTTATCAGGGTCCATTCTCTGGGTTTATCAGGGTCCATTCTCTGGTTTATCAGGGTCCATTCTCTGGTTTATTAGGGTCCATTCTCTGGTTTATCAGGGGCCATTCTCTGGGTTTATCAGGGGCCATTCTCTGGGTTTATCAGGGGCCATTCTCTGGTTTATCAGGGGCCATTCTCTGGGTTTATCAGGGGCCATTCTCTGGGTTTATCAGGGTCCATTCTCTGGTTTATCAGGGTCCATTCTCTGGGTTTATCAGGGTCCATTCTCTGGTTTATCAGGGTCCATTCTCTGGTTTATCAGGGTCTATTCTCTGGGTTTATCAGGGTCCATTCTCTGGTTTATCAGGGTCCATTCTCTGGGTTTATCAGGGTCCATTTTCTGGGTTTATCAGGGTCCATTCTCTGGTTTATTAGGGTCCATTCTCTGGGTTTATCAGGGGCCATTCTCTGGGTTTATCAGGGTCCATTCTCTGGGTTTATCAGGGTCCATTCTCTGGTTTATTAGGGTCCATTCTCTGGGTTTATCAGGGTCCATTCTCTGGTTTATCAGGGTCCATTCTCTGGTTTATCAGGGTCCATTCTCTGGGTTTATAAGGGTCCATTCTCTGGGTTTATCAGGGTCCATTCTCTGGGTTTATCAAGGTCCATTCTCTGGTTTATTAGGGTCCATTCTCTGGGTTTATAAGGGTCCATTCTCTGGGTTTATCAGGGTCCATTCTCTGGTTTATCAGGGTCCATTCTCTGGGTTTATCAGGGTCCATTCTCTGGGTTTATCAGGGTCCATTCTCTGGGTTTATCAGGGTCCATTCTCTGGGTTTATCAGGGTCCATTCTCTGGGTTTATAAGGGTCCATTCTCTGGGTTTATCAGGGTCCATTCTCTGGGTTTATCAGGGTCCATTCTCTGGTTTATTAGGGGCCATTCTCTGGTTTATCAGGGTCCATTCTCTGGGTTTATCAGGGTCCATTCTCTGGGTTTATCAGGGTCCATTCTCTGGGTTTATCAGGGTCCATTCTCTGGGTTTATCAGGGTCCATTCTCTGGGTTTATAAGGGTCCATTCTCTGGGTTTATTAGGGTCCATTCTCTGGGTTTATCAGGGTCCATTCTCTGGGTTTATCAGGGTCCATTCTCTGGGTTTATCAGGGTCCATTCTCTGGGTTTATCAGGGTCCATTCTCTGGGTTTATAAGGGTCCATTCTCTGGTTTATTAGGGTCCATTCTCTGGGTTTATAAGGGTCCATTCTCTGGGTTTATAAGGGTCCATTCTCTGGGTTTATCAGGGTCCATTCTCCGGGTTTATCAGGGTCCATTCTCTGGGTTTATAAGGGTCCATTCTCTGGGTTTATCAGGGTCCATTCTCTGGTTTATTAGGGTCCATTCTCTGGGTTTATAAGGGTCTATTCTCTGGGTTTATCAGGGTCCATTCTCTGGGTTTATCAGGGTCCATTCTCTGGGTTTATAAGGGTCCATTCTCTGGGTTTATCAGGGTCCATTCTCTGGGTTTATAAGGGTCCATTCTCTGGGTTTATCAGGGTCCATTCTCTGGGTTTATAAGGGTCCATTCTCTGGGTTTATCAGGGTCCATTCTCTGGGTTTATCAGGGTCCATTCTCTGGGTTTATAAGGGTCCATTCTCTGGGTTTATAAGGGTCCATTCTCTGGGTTTATAAGGGTCCATTCTCTGGGTTTATCAGGGTCCATTCTCTGGGTTTATAAGGGTCCATTCTCTGGGTTTATCAGGGTCCATTCTCTGGGTTTATCAGGGTCCATTCTCTGGGTTTATAAGGGTCCATTCTCTGGGTTTATCAGGGGCCATTCTCTGGTTTATCAGGGGCCATTCTCTGGTTTATCAGGGTCCATTCTCTGGTTTATTAGGGTCCATTCTCTGGTTTATTAGGGTCCATTCTCTGGGTTTACAGGTGTCACATGAACCCTAACGTTACAGGGATAACAAGTACCCCACTCACACTGAGTCTGTGGATGAGGAGAGCGCCCTCTAGTGGCCATGCTCCATTTGTCTGATGTTGTTTCCGAAACTGCAGATTAAAATGAATTATTTTATCGTCTGATCTCCACAGGCTCTCTGTCTGCAAAGTAAAGTGGCGTTTAAATCTTCTGACAGTCTGAGGGAGACCGTCAGGCCTGGACATGAAACATCCCATGATGCAACAGGAAAGAGTCTTCACTAGGGCCTTCCTGTCTGGACTTGTGCGGCCTTTCTAAAACCGCTCCCTCCTTATTCACCGCGGTGTTGAGTAAACACCGTCTGACATCAGGGACGAGGATCTCTGAGTTCAGGTGGTCTAAAACCAGCAGCAGGCTTTAGAGTGAACTGTCTCAGAGAAACAGGAACATCCTGGTTTTGGTCGCTGAGCAGGAAGGGTTCAACATGAAGACCTGAGGCAGACTCATTAATGTTACTACACTAGATTAACCCTTGTGCCTCCTCTGGCTTTTTTGGCCATTTTTCTCAAGTTTTTTTTTTAAATTTGTGATCATTTTGTCAGTTTTACAGCTTGTGGCACGAATTTTTACAGAAACTTTTCTTTCTAGTTAAATTTTTGAAATTCAGCATGTTTTACTCTTAAATGTCATTCACACTCTCTCAGTGATTTTTGTACCCTCTTTACACCTTCACGGCCAAAAATGTACACGTACAAAAATCAGCATACATCAATATTTTTTTTTTCATAAAGCTCTTTAACAACTTCAGACCTGCTCAAAACTACCAAACATTCAATATTTTTCAAGACGTTAACCTTTTAAATGCCAGTTTGATTATTTGAAATATTTCATTTTTTACTAGAAAAAAACACAAAAAGTGAATTATTTTCCATAATATTAATAGTGGAAAGAAGGGGCTTTGGTGCTGAAGAGAGTCTTGGATTGGTCAAAGATTAGTAACAAAATTGATTTCATTGTGCTTGTATTTTTTATAATATTTCATAATATAACGGGCAAAAATACAAGAATTTGGTGCATGGTCCTACAATGAGTAAATGGTTGAATCTGGTGGAATACAATAAAAATGTCAAATTTCACTAGACTCCTTCACATTGAAATGCTGACATTAGAGAATGCATGATTTTATACTGCAGTGACAGTGAGATTAAAAAACCTGGTTTTAATGGAAGTCAATGGAGGCATTTTAGCCTCCAAGATGTCAGGAGGGTATTTCTGACATTACGTAAAAAATATTAATGCAATCAGATCAGTTTTGTTGCTAATCTTTGACCCATCCAAGACTCTCATCAGCACAAAAGCCCCATCTTTCTACTATTATATGAAAAATAATTCACTTTTTCTGTTTTTTAGTAAAAAATGAAATATTTCAAATAATCAAACTGGAATTCAAAGGGTTAAAATATTGAAAATAATTGAATGTTTGGTAGTTTTGAGCAGGTCTGATGTTGTTAAAGAGATTTATGAAAAAAAAGTAGAAAAATATTAATGTATGCTGATTTAATGGCAGTTTTCCTGTACGTGTACATTTTTGCCTTGAAGGTGTAAAGAGGGTGGTAAGTTTGAGGGCACAAGGGTCAGAATAAGACTATCGTATGTTCTAAATTTATTCCATCTCAGATTCTGAAGATTAGATTTCTGTTATTATAGTTTATTTTAAAGTCTTTGTAAAATAAAAAATCAAAGTAAACCTGTTTTCCTTTAACATGACATGAAATTTGATCAGACTGCTTCTTAGGAAAAACAGGCACGAGTTTCCAGATTAAGAGGACGTGGTCTTCAGCACTTTAAGAACGGGCCATGAATCAGACGGAGGGTTCTCTGAGAACCTTCCAGAACAAACATGACAATCTGGAGAAAATGTTGGTGAATGAGGCCTGAACATAAAACTGAAGTCCAAAACTAGCTGGTCTACAGGTAGAGACTGACACCTGGGCGAGGAGCTGGTCCAACTTTTTTTTTTTTTTTAATGCTTTATTTATACAATCATTGTCAAACAATAACAAATAACAAAAAGAACATTCACTGAGAGCTATGATACAATTACAGAGTAAATAATGAGAATAAATAAACATATAATATAGTTGTCAATTTATCCAGTTCTATATTATTCATCAATACATGACATGTCAAGGGATATAGTTCAATTGTCAGATTTCATTACATTTCAGGGTTTTTGCCAAAGATATTCATGTAGTTTTCTAACAAAGTTTTGCTTTTTCTATTTTCTATTAGTGACAGTGAGTTGTAGAGGGACTTAAATTCAGCAAGAAAGTGAGGAAGAAGAGGTTTAAAACCTAAAAACTTTGCTTGTGAATAAAATTTTTCCCAACAACACAAAGTAGTTAATAATGTACCAGAGGCATGTGTTGCTCTTGTTCATAATAACATATTATATCTTTCAGGGAAAAGCCATGAGAAATATTAGCACAAGTAGAAAACTGAGAACTCATGTCCAACCAAAGTTACATTACACTGGTTAAGTGTTTCATCAGCTTGTCCACAAAATGCACATTTATTGTCCACATCCAGGTATGTACAGATTCATGAATTGACAGGGTATATTTTATGAAGACTTTTGAATGGGTTTATTTGACTTTGTTGGAAATACAGTATTTCTGAGGTTAAGCCATGTTTTTTTCCAGTCAATTTCTACTATATGACTATTCCAGTAACATTTTCCCCTTGGAGAGAAACATGCTTTTTTTCTGAAAAGTTTGATGTATATGGTCGAATTAAAAGTCCACATGATATCTCTGTGACATCACTGTGACATCACTGTGACATCACAGCAGGAAGCTGCAGCCCTGGGTCAGCTGAAGTGTCAGTGATGAGTCATGGCTGGTTTCCTTCAGGAGTCATGACTCAGCTGAGATGAATCCTCCAGATGTGCAAGAGTCCACGTCTCTGACAGCAGAACCCTCGTCAGACTCACGCCTAGGGGGGATGAGTCTGACTCCAGGTGGGGGGTGGACCATCTAGTGACCTGGTGTGGTCAAATCAACCTGGAGCTCAGCGCTCTAAAGACAATGGAGATGGTTGCAGACTTTAGGAAGGATGCTACCGCCCACGCCCCGCCCCCATAACCCTCTGTGACTCCCCAGTTTCCACTGTGGACATTTCCCACCTCCAGGGGACCCCCTCTAGGAGGACCTCAAGACCTCAATGGGAGATCAACATCAGTGCCGTCATTAAAAAAACCTAAGAGGATGTACTTCCTGCTGGTGGAGAAATTCAACCAGCTAAGGATGATGATGGGAATCTTCTACACCGCCATCATCAAGACTATCTTCACTTCATCATCACAATCTGGTACGCTGCAGCCAGGATGAGGAGAAGGACCACGTAAGGGACAGGACTCTGAGACGACCTGTAGGCCTCCAGGACTCTGAGACGACCTGTAGGCCTCCAGGACTCTGAGACGACCTGTAGGCCTCCAGGACTCTGAGACGACCTGTGGGCCTCCAGGACTCTGAGACGACCTGTACGCCTCCATGACTCTGAGACGACCTGTGGGCCTCCATGACTCTGAGACGACCTGTGGGCCTCCATGACTCTGAGACGACCTGTGGGCCTCCAGGACTCTGAGATGACCTGTGGGCCTCCATGACTCTGAGACGACCTGTGGGCCTCCATGACTCTGAGACGACCTGTGGGCCTCCAGGACTCTGAGATGACCTGAACGCCTCCATGACTCTGGGACGACCTGTGGGCCTCCAGGACTCTGAGACGACCTGAACGCCTCCATGACTCTGGGACGACCTGTGGGCCTCCAGGACTCTGAGACGACCTGAACGCCTCCATGACTCTGAGACGACCTGTACGCCTCCATGACTCTGAGACGACCTGTGGGCCTCCATGACTCTGAGACGACCTGTGGGCCTCCAGGACTCTGAGATGACCTGAACGCCTCCATGACTCTGGGACGACCTGTGGGCCTCCAGGACTCTGAGACGACCTGAACGCCTCCATGACTCTGGGACGACCTGTGGGCCTCCAGGACTCTGAGACAACCTGTGGGCCTCCATGACTCTGAGACGACCTGTGGGCCTCCAGGACTCTGAGACGACCTGAACGCCTCCATGACTCTGGGACGACCTGTGGGCCTCCAGGACTCTGAGACGACCTGAACGCCTCCATGACTCTGAGACGACCTGTACGCCTCCATGACTCTGAGACGACCTGTGGGCCTCCATGACTCTGAGACGACCTGTGGGCCTCCAGGACTCTGAGATGACCTGAACGCCTCCATGACTCTGGGACGACCTGTGGGCCTCCAGGACTCTGAGACGACCTGAACGCCTCCATGACTCTGGGACGACCTGTGGGCCTCCAGGACTCTGAGACAACCTGTGGGCCTCCATGACTCTGAGACGACCTGTGGGCCTCCAGGACTCTGAGACGACCTGTACGCCTCCATGACTCTGAGACGACCTGTGGGCCTCCAGGACTCTGAGATGACCTGTACGCCTCCATGACTCTGAGACGACCTGTACGCCTCCATGACTCTGGGACGACCTGTGGGCCTCCAGGACTCTGAGACGACCTGTGGGCCTCCAGGACTCTGAGACGACCTGTACGCCTCCATGACTCTGAGATGACCTGTGGGCCTCCAGGACTCTGAGACGACCTGTACGCCTCCATGACTCTGAGACGACCTGTGGGCCTCCAGGACTCTGAGACAACCTGTGGGCCTCCATGACTCTGAGACGACCTGTGGGCCTCCAGGACTCTGAGACGACCTGTACGCCTCCATGACTCTGAGACGACCCTTTACAACTCCGGGACTCTGACGACCTGCACGCGGTTGACACAGAAAACGGTCTTGACCAGATTGTCTATGTCTGACAGTTTGATGGCGTTCGGATCCTAACCGGTTTACAGCAGATGTCTTTGTAATTATTTCCTAACATCCTTTGTCCACTGCTGCGTTCACAGGCTCCTTGTTGTTTTCAGCTTCCTGAGGATGACCTGTAGTAACCTCTGGCTGCTGCTTTCAGGCATCAACAGCTCCAGCTTTTCTCTCCTCAGCTCGACTCTCTCCGTCCATCTGAATGAAATGTTTTGCTCTCCTTTCACACTCAGACAAAACGCTGCTTTCAGCTGGCGTGGCGCTCTGCTGTCGTGGCGTTCCTTAAAGAGTTTCTTTCAGTCTGGACAGAGAGCAGTCAGATCTCAGCTCAGCATTGTCGACTGATTCACCGCTCACAGCCACTTCCTCTTTATTCTGCAGATTAAAGCTTCAAAGAGCTGACAACATCCCTTCACTTTCCTTTTGACTCTTTAACATCCTCAGAAACTTCCAGCACAAACAGGAGGATTCTGACGGCTTCAGAGAGGGAGCAGCCGGGGAGGAGGGTTTCCCATCTCTGCTGTTCTGGGTGGTGGTTCTCTGGTGGGTCATGGTGGTTCGCTCTCTCTGGGAGTCTCTGTTGAAAGAGGATTCATGTATCTCGGGTCTCAGGTGAAGACAGAGCTGAGGTGAAAGGCAAACTTTGTGTCCTGAAAGTAATGAAAGGAATAAAAAGGTTAAAAACACAATGAGAAACATCAGCATGCAGGAATCATTTTAAAGCCTGGATGAGCCGCTCTTCTATGATCCAATCCACAAAGTGGTCCGGTTTGGTTCAGTCCAGTCCACACTTCCTGTTCCTGAACGGACATTCATGCACCATCAGAATCACGTGACTGCAGCGAACCTATAAATGCATGTTAGTGGAGCCGACTGGCTCTAAATCAGTGAACTCTGACACTTTAACCTGCATGACATGGTTTTTATTTTCTGAACAAACTTCAGGAATCATCATTACACAACAGACTGTTGGTACAGCAGCACACGATGATGGAGACGAACACTCTTGTTGGCAGGTTTTAGGGGAAAATCAAGATTTCAATAGAAATCACATTAACTAAAAGAAAAGCCTTATTCAGGTGTAAAATAAATCCTGAGATCAGTCCATGCAGGTGGGAGTTGATCCAATCTGACGACCTTCAGAATGTAAGAGCTCTAAATGATCGGAAACACCAGGACTGTACCGACCCAAACACAGGAAACACTCACGCTAAATGAGACGCCACACTGAGGATTTAGTACAACCTGAATTCATCCTGTGTAATGTTGTGTAAACCAGAATGAAGATGTATAGAAGATGTATAGAAGTACAGAACCAGAGGAAACTGGGCCTTAGACGCTAAAATGCAGCTGTAGCAGAGCTCGCCAGCCCACCAACAGACAGAATAATTAAAGTAACCGTACTGTTAAACCATTAAATTTGGTCTTTATGGTTTAACGTCAGAGACCTAGGCCTGGATCCGAGAACATCTGACCCTAAAGCCTGGTTCCGTTTGGTCAGTGTGAACGCAAGCACCCCGTACTTCAGCATCATGCCTCAAGTCCACTTAAAGAAGTGGTCTCAGGCTTAAACTAGGTTTAAACAAGTGGAGAGACGTAACTGTGTATGGGGTCCCCTGTAAGGTCAACTCTAAACGTTTCCTGTCTCTCTAAAAGACCGGGTCCATGTCATCCTCTGAGCTACATGAAGGTTGTTTTTGGCATCTCAATAGTACTAAGAACCTCCACGGTAGCAGGATGGTCTCTACTGTCCACATGGAGCAGTACATAATGTTGACCTGAGTGGTTGTTTCTTCTCTGTGGAGTCCAATACCTCATCTCTCCCTCATTATTAGAACACAGGTACACCAGCATCTCCTCATGCCGACTGTCATTGTTGGCAATTTTTGGATAAACGGTGGAGCTGGTGATCCTCCAGAAGATTGTTTTATGAAGTTTGACAGAGCTGTTTTCTTATTTCACAGCTGACAGCGAGCAGAGACGCAGGTTTGAGAACATTTTAAAAAGTCTTAAAAATTTCAAAGACAAAAGAATCGTAAGGGATAGCTGTTAAATCTGTTAAAACGTTTGTGTTTGGGTCGATACAGAACTCAAAGTGACATGCTTTCATCTTGGAATGTGATTGGACAGTGTGTGGTGAAGGCGGAGCTACAACAGGCAAGCCCTTTAACATTTAAACAGTCGATAACATTTATGCAGACATGAGTTTTATTTGTGATTTCTATGACCTAAAAACGGACGTTTAATGCCAATGTTGATTAGTTCTACTGATTATCGTAGAAATTCACAATCAATCTCCTGGCACAGAAATCCGTTCAGTTCTTTATCTCTGAAATCTAACTATGACTTATGAAAATCATTTTTTAAAATCTATTTACTTAAAACTTTAAGTAGTTAGAGTTTTCTACAGAATGATGAGATACCGGGGCAGCAGGAGTGCATGTACAAAATGACTGATGATGATCCCTGGTATATATGACAGCTTTTAGCTGCTTTCTCTGTGTATGACTATTAAATGAGAGATCAACTGAACTAACCGTTCTTCACTGTGCTTCTACTTTGAAAATCGAATGGCCCAAACTAAGGGTACTTCCTGTTAGGATGAAAACCTGCTTTTACTTTGAAAGAAAATAAGGACCTCCTGAAAGTTCAGAAGTTACGGCAGAAACACAACCGTGGAAAAGGACTTCTAACAGTTAAAAAGAGAAGTAAAAAGGTAAATGTTTGATATCACGAGGTAAAGACTCGTCCACTGAGCTCTCAGGTTTTATGCCTCCGCCGTGCCGGTGACTGCTGATGTTGGAGGTACATTATTTAATCAAACATTGCTGAAACATTCCTCCAGAGTAAAGGATGAACTGGAATATTCAGGGAGGGTCAGAGTTAATAAACATGGCTGGACAAATGTATTTAGTATTGAACCTTACTCTGATCGTGGTTACGCTTCGATGCGGACCGCTCTGACTGCTGCCGTTAAATGCTAAAGGGCTTGCTGTAGCTTTGAGCACACCTTACAGGTAGATGGACACACATTCACAGATGAGGACAACAGCATCACTAGAACAAATCTGTACAAGGTCATTAAAGGTCAGTTCAGCTCAGAGACTTTGAAAAGACACAGCTGGAATACAAAGATTAAAATCAAATTTATAAATCAGTTTTTCATTTTGATCAGTCAAAAATATCCACACCCACAATTTCCACATGATCCGTCTGTAAAATATTCTGTTCAGGCGTCCGCCCCCGAACATATGGCCGCCTTTTTGAACAGTCTTTGGGTTTCCACAGTGATCTCTGCCCAGGAGAGCCACTCCACTACTTTAGAACAGTGCCAGGACGTTTCCATCAGAACCACACAGGAAGTCCCACACGATGCATAGAGTAACCAGAACATTTCAAAATAAAACACAGTGACTGCCAGTGACGCTGCAGGCAGTCTGCTTCAGCCTACAACGGTCCGGTATCCATGTATTTGTGTTTTCATTGTAAAAAAATTGGAAGTAGTCCTAAAATAACCGATCCTCTGTATCCTGTTGTTTTTGGCATCCTTCTGTTAGGGTACCAAACGTACCTGTCTGACCCTGAAGGGTGGAGCTAGACTCACTGCAGTCCAGTGATTGGTCAAAAGAGTCGTCACGTCCTTTACAACAGCAGTAATAAACACGGAACGTGAACTTTTTAATATCCCATGGATTTCGAGAGCAACTCCAAGGCTGTTTTTGCATTTTGTGAACCATGTCAGGGACTGGTTCTGCCTCTGAGGTCCAGACCATCCAGGGAATCATTGGCGGTAGGAGGAGCAGGGGGACCTGGATGGTGCTGTCAGAAATGATGAAGTGGTCCAGGTGGGGATGGAGGGCTACGGAGGGGTTAGGGCAGAAATCCAAGCAGTGCTGGACCAGATATAAGAAACTCCGCAGCAAGTGGTCTGTGTAGGTTCTCCTGCTTCTGGGTCATCATCTAAAACTTGATCCAAAGGGGGAACTGGACTTGGTTAAGGTTCCCGAATGTTCCTCCAGAAGGTTTCTGAAGTTCTGAAGAAGTTTCTTCAGTTTGTTCAGAACCGGATACGCCTTTGGAGGAGAAACATCTTCAAGAACCTAAACCAAGTCCAGTTCCTCCCTGGATCAAGCTTTGGGTCTGCAAAAAGTCAGACTGGTCTACAGCAGAGATTCTCAACTGGTGGGCTGTGGCCCAAAGGTGGGTCGCCAATGTGTGCCAGGAGAAAATGCGGCATAAAGACCACAAAATATGGAAGCCCTAAGGGAACATGCAGTACATCCATTCTGTTTTTAATGTTTCCTGTGATGACAGGTACATTTCTGGCTTTTTCTCAAGATTTCAACTCATAGATCTTCTAACTCTGATTTTGCTGAGAAAATAAGGAAAGTCCTTGAGAAATGACCAAATTAGAGTAAAATTAAATGTATGCAAGCATGTCTTTGTGTATTTATGTGCCTTAAAAACTTGCTTGTTTTGTTCCAATCTGTTTCTCCAATCAAGTTGTTCTTGGCCGCTTGGGCCCAAACTGCAATATCTGTCGTAAAAATTAGACTGGTTGAACACTTTTTGAAAATTTCAGATTTCTCATAAGGGGGCAGAGGTTAGTCTTGGTGCCTGACCAGTTGAGAACCACTACAAGATCAACTGGAAGTGGTTCAACCTGATGGACACCATCTATGCTCACAGACCGGCCAGTATGAGAGGAGAGGGAGGCATCAATATGGCGGCCTCTCTGCTGTGGGGATCTGTTGGTACATTTTGAGGCGCCATTGGGATGTTAGCTTTGTGCTCTGTTGGTAACGTTACAGTCCCTTTAGTGACGGCTTCAGACCAAGTCAGCTGGCTCTACAACGTTACACCAGAACAGGAAGAAATGAAAAGCAAAGACCTCAAACAGGAAGCTCTGTGCTTCTGAAACATGGATAAGAGCCCCCTGCTGGTCAGTAATGGATACAGACTGTGGAAATTGTGGGTCAGAGTCCTCCATGTTTGTTTTTTAGAGGAAAAAGGGGAATGTGAGCTGTGAATGAATGAAGTAAATCCACTCTGAGCACTTCTTTAGAAATATTTCACTGCTGAACCCTGGAGAGACGCTCTGCCAGACGCCGTCTCTCACTGTCTTAACCGGGTTTCAGAGCTCTGCTCCGTCTCACGCCAAGGTCAGACTCCACACCATCTTTTCATCTGTTCTAATGATCACTGGGTCAGATCATGTGACCACAGAACTATAAATGTGTGCTTAGAGGAGCGAGGCTAGATAACAGAGAAGACTGTTAACAATCATACAGTAGTTTTCAATCTAAGAATCTGGTTCAGTATGTCTCTACGTTATTTTAACATCGCTATCAGCAGACATGGGCCCTGACAAACACTGGTCATTGGTAAATAATGAGGCATGAACTGTTATCAGTATGTTTATCTGAGTCCAGTCAGCTTGAATAAGACATCTCTCTGCTGAATCATATATTTTACTGAGCATCAGAAGCAGCCTGGTGGACAAATTTGATTGGTTCATGGTCAAACAAGACAAAGACGTCAGCATAATATGAGTCTTAAGGCCCTTGCACACCAAGTGTATTTTATCGTGACAATAATCTGGACAATAACTTATGTGAGCATGTCATGAGGCAATGCAGTCTTTCACACCAGTGGAGTTTTGCCTTGTGAAAATACAGATATTTTTTCGGACCATGTTTGATTTTTTTTTTTTTAGTGGGGATGCTGAGCATCCACACTATTGATAATTTGTCAGCCATTTTGTTTATTATTCTTCCGCGCCAGCTATCTCCTCCTTCATACTTTGTCGTATCGACACCGTTCAAGCTTTAAAAAATTCAGTTCTGTCGCCATTTGACTGCTATGACTTTTCTTATTTCTTTTATAATTTTTTAAAATGTATTTTTTTCATGCTATTTTCAGCTATTGATATGCTTTTTCAGCCATTGTGCTAAAGTTATTTTCATGCTATTTGCAGCTATTTTAAGGCTACTTTCAGCTATTTTTTCCTTTTTAACCAATAAATGCCATTTTCAGCTGCTTTTATGCCATTTTAATGCTATTTTCAGCTATTTTTGTGCTTTTGGCTATTTTCAGCAGTTCTTCCACAATTCAGCTTTCAGCATCCCCACACAATTTCTGCTGAAATTGCAGTTTTGATCTAGTTTAATTTTAAAACCTAAATTTTAAACATCATATAAGTGTCGGCCTTCATCTTTACAACCAGTGCAGTCCTAGTTACAACGCTTGGATTGGGTTATTATCGTGGTTATAGCATAGAGTTTGAACGTGGTGGATCATAATAATGACTTAAATGTGTTGTCTGACCTTGGCGGGGCGGAGCTTACAAACACAAATCTGACATTTTAAGCTAAAAACGAACACAAAAGTGAGTTCCTGTTGGACTTCAGAGAACAGAAGGTAAACTGAAGGATGTCCGGCGGTATGAAGACCAGGAGATCACTGATCAGTATGAAGGCGATCAGGGGGCGGGGCTGTAACATAATGACATCACACAGAAACAGGAAGTAAAGCAGCGTCTGTCTCATTGATCCCAGCAAGACAAGTGAAGAGGAATCAGTAACGTGTCCGAGTCTCTGACCTCTTGACGACAGGTCCGTGTGTCACCATGGTAACTCAGGAGTGCAGTGACATCACAAGTACAGGTGTAACAGTTACCATGGTCAAAAATGATGACAAATACCCAGAATCCTCTCCATCAGGACCACTAATCTCTATGTACACATTCTATGTCTGGGATGAATCGACCAATCAGCAGGCTTTGGTTCATGCAGAAACATCCATGTAGAGCAGAAATCCACCGTTCAGACATCCCAGCTCTTTACTGATGGTCTGTTGACCTCTGTTAAGGATCACATGGATGTAAGGAAAGCTAAAACCTGTCCTAATAAAACACCAAACTAGAGAAACAAACCTGACAGACGTTGAGTCTCAAAAGTCAAACGTGTTTAGATTTCCTGACCTCTCAGAATCCATACGGAGAAGAGGATTTTAGAAATCTAGAGCTTTTCCTCCACCTGTCCACACACATACTGCCGTTATATCCTGTAAAGATCACGCCATGTCAGCAGTACTCCGTCCCTCACTGTGGAAGGGAAGCGGCTCACACACACACGCCGACGATGTCTCTGACATGGGAAAATTCTCTCTCTGTTTATCGTCAGAGTCGTCCTAACAACCCAATGCTGACCAGGTCTGGTCACAACCGCCAACACTGGAGGCGGGGTTTGTGTCTTTGGAGTAAGGATGTTCCTAAGCGTCTATTTCCCTGGTCGGCTAAACGCTCATTTACACTTCGTTTAACCAAATAGTCTAAATAGGAGAAACCCACTAGAAAACAGTCAAATTCCTCACAGGGTCATTGAGTCAGTGGGTGTGATGTTAGCCTGATATACTCTCTACAACGTTGCTAGCATTAAAAGCTAGCACCACCAGCCTTTGTTCCTCTTTGCAGATTAATATCGTGCGTTGATATTTGGCCTCTTTTCACTTCAGGTGAATAGTTACCCACACCGTTGAAATCAGCAGGGGGTTATGTAAAGGGCTCCGTATCTTTGTTTGTATGTGTACAAGATAACTCGAGAACGGAAAGTCGGATCTTCACCAAACTTTCAGGGAATATTGGGATAGTGACAGGGAAGAAACGATTAGATTTTGGTGATGATCCGCGCACCCGTTCGGTTTTTGTCGACACTTTGAAATTTTGAACACCATAGTAATCAGTGGGAGCGCAAGTTCCTCGGTGGCGCTGCTTAGGCGTGGGTCTGCCGCCTCAGACAGCCATTCTAGTTATACGTGAGTTCAGCCCACGCACCACTTTATTTCCATTTACTACTTTGGATAACTGTCGTACCGCGGTCTTCCTACTACACGCTAACAGCTTAGCCATGCTGAGGTTCTCATGTTTACATCTGGTGAAGTGCCAGAGAGGAAGACAGCGGCCATTAACTGACACTACAGCGGCCTCTAGTGGCGGGAGGTTCATTACAGTTTAAAAGAACATTACAGACCGGGATTTCAAGCCTGTGTTCATAAAAAATGATAATGGTATTTAGTTTAACCGACTAGTAAATCCCGCTCTGGCTAATGTGATAAACAATTTGAACCATTTTAACCATTAAGCGCGCATACTACCCTGCTAACCCTACTTTGGAGTGTCACATGAAGCGGCACTGACTGCTGACATCATCTTTGATGGCAAGGATGGAATGTTTTATGAGCTTTAAAGGTGCAGTGTGTAATATTTAGCCTAGTAGCATTCAGCTGAACAAACTTGGTAAAATAAAGCAAAATGTTTCTAAGCCGGTCTATCTAAATAAGTGTTTAGTCATCTAAATTCAAAAACAGCTATTTAAAAAAAAAAAAAACAACCCAGAATAAACCTTTAATTCATACATAGGGAGGGTCCCCTCCGTGGATGCCGCCATCTTGGATTTTTACATGTTTCCATGGTAACATAGAGGAAAAAAAGGTAAAGTTATTGTATTGTATTGTATTCAAATTACTGATACACATTAAATTCAACTGGTTGCCACAGTTTCCAGCAGAGAAATGCAATCTAGAACCCAGTTCTAGATGTTGATATTCAGTTTTACACACTGCACCTTTAAAGGATGACATCATCAAAGGCAGGGGGGCGGGCCGTGTTTTTTAACTTAAAAGGATGACATCATCAAAGGCAGGGGGTGGAGTCTGTAAAACTTTGGGCATTTTTCCCTCCATTTTTGCCACATAGAGCTCAACAGTGCCCTCCCACGTTTTCTTTGGCTCTGGTTCTGGAAGTAAAATTCTCCATTCAGATCCTCCATAGACGTTCTGTAAACTCCTTAGTACAACACCTGAATGCCTGAACCAGCTACCTGAGTACTCATGGCTATAAAACGTTTGATTTGGCAAAAATCTGTGTTCAAAACAGAGAAAAAGACAAAGCAGAGGATAGGCATATTTCTTTATAAAGATGAAGGAACTACATATCCCACAATCCATTGGGATTGATTGTATTTTTTGTTAATGACAGCTTTTCTGTTGTGTTTGCATTTAAAATTATAATGTAATTATGTATGCTGAAGTAGCTTTGTAACTTGGATTAGAACACAGGTAAACATTGTCTCTGCTCTTATTTTCTTTATATTTATGGACAAAACCCATATTCTACAGATTAACACCATCCTAGATCGTCCTGTTTCAAACACTAGTCCTTTCTGTTACTATTCTCTCTAAATCTACCAGTAATGCAATATCATCCATACATGTGATTAATCAATAACAGATCCTATAATTAATTACATTAAATTCTTAATCGCCTGACAGTAATATGTCGTAGTTAGCGCATTTATTGCCTCCTACTCTGGCAGCATGTGTTACCACGAACAGTCGACAGTCTTCAGTCAGCAGCAGACATTTCGATGGACCAAAGCAATCAGAGATGTCGCTGTGACACTAGCATTGTGGGTAATGTAGTATGTCTAGGCTGAGACTGTGAATAAACCATGTTTATCTTAAAAGAGGTGGTTCAGTCTTGTCAGGAGCATAGACCATCACAGATTTATATCATATTTCTGCTTGTGGCTTTAATATTTATGATAATATGGCTAATAATCAAATCTGCTATGGAGAAAATGAATGAGCCACACTGTTGAGCTCTGTAGTTGGAGGAGTGGCTGGGACTGGTTGCTCCTGAAGCAGCAGTGACCTCTGTCGTCCAATCAGGCGTCTCTGTTGGTCGTCGTGGTTTGTCTATGTGTAAGCAGGGAACAGTGGGATCTTGTAAGCCTAAAACCCAGGGGGAATGGAGCTTAAAAATCTGGACGTCTGTTTCTCCAGAAGGAGCATTTTCACTGACCTAAACCAGCGTGTGAGTATGAACAGAAGGCTAAAAGCTCTGTTTGCTAATCCACCCACTCCTGTTTGGTCTCAGAGGTCACAGATGAAAAAATGCTCATTCTGCCTTTACTGTAAAACTGCATTAAAACGTGATGGTATTTCTACATTCTGCAGGCGTTTGTCATCACTGTTGACCTTTTTTTTTTTTATGAGTAAACGATGATCCTGTTGTTGAGAATCGATTCGAAGGAAAGCAGCAGGATCTCATGGAGGTGAAGGCACAGCTGACTGAACTCCCCTCAGTCTGGTGGTTTAATAAATAAATAAAAAGGTAAAGAAAGAGAGGGGCGTCCTGCTCGGTCCTCTTCATTCTTCCTCATAGGTGTTTGTTCGTGTTGCTGCTGTTAAGACATTTTGGTAATGAAGGGAAGGTCGTGTTCACAGAGCGACTTTACACAGAAACCTCAAACATGGTCTCTAACAGCAGTTTTTTTCTCTCTCAGTCCGTCTCAGTGTTCGTCTCTGCCGCTGAGACACACAGGTGACATTTGGCAGCTGGTACGTTTTGGTTCTGAGAGGAGGCGGGGCTGTAACGGGGGGGGGGGGGGGTCGGGGCCTGTGGGGGTCACCAGTAGAAGGAGCGGGACAGGAAGTTGGTGGCAGCGCCCAGCCAGCTGGCTCCTTCCTGGCCCGATCCCACCCGGCTCACCGCCTTGTCGGGCTCCTGAGACGGACTCTCGTCCTCGGGGAGGTAGTCCGGCAGGTTCACGTTCTGCTCCACCACCACCGAGCCGTCCTCCTTAAACGGGATCAAAACCTGCAGACGAAAACTTCCATCAGACTCACAAAAACTGGACAGGATCGACTAAATCCATCCCTCAGAGGGAGTCTGAACAGGTAGAATAGAGTCAGGCTGACCTCGTCTCCGCTCTCTCCTTTCACCACCTGCTGAGCCGTCATCACCTGAGTGGACGCGATCGCCGACGCCAGAGCCTGGAAACACAAAACACGTTTACTCTGTCGGCTATTCAGGCTGCATCCATGAAAAACAACATGATTATGGTTGAATTTTTTTATTTAGGTTAGATGCATACACTGGTGCATAATCAGACTCAATAAATCCCACTGTTTGTTAACCAGCAAGCTTGGGCACGCTCACGGATATTTCCTTCACACCTCTTTAAAACCAAGAGGGCATGCTTACCTTGCTGGAATTATGACGCAGAGAGCAAAGAAAAGGAGCTTCATGGAAACTGAAACTCGAATATGAGGGGGTTTAGGAAAAGAATAACCATTAAAACAACATTAAACATGCTGTATGGAGATGGTGGTGTCAGAAATATTAAGAATTTATTTAATAGTGAGCTCAGTACCCACTCAAAAAAGCACTAACTGGGAAGCACAAACTGGGTCGGGCCAGGACCCCTACCCCCCATCCTTGGGACTGAGCTGGGTCGGGTTTAAGTAGAGCCCAAGACGACCTATTAGACATTACAGAATGTTACTTAAGTAAAAGACTAGACTGTTAATCAACTCAAGTCAAAGTAAAAGGTAACTAATTTAAAGAAACCCTGCAGAGACCACTGTACAACAGGCAGCATCCAAACACAACAAACACAAATACTCTGCCCAAGGGCATGATGGGAAACTCCAACCTCACATCTCACAAATTTGAAACAACAGAATTTGGCGAAATAAGGGAGAAAAGCTGTTAAAGTGGTGTAACCAGCCTGCTCCAGCCTGCCAGCAAACCGAGAAACAGCTGAGAAGGGGATGAGCCGGGATGAGAGAGAACAGTGCACGAGGACGACCAGGAGGAGGGAAGAAAGCAAACGCTTCAGCTGTTAGTCGGTGTAACGCAGCTCAGTTTATCAGCGAAGCCGTCTGTTCACAGGTCCATCTACTCCATAAAGCTGTGGTGATTAGTGCACAGTGACGCCCACACTGAGTCACGTCTGGGATACAAACCTCCATCATGAGCTCGCTACAGTCTAATCTGAACGCATTCCAGTCATTAAGCTAGCTCAGGACTGTGACTGAAAACCTCCATTATAAAGCCCTCTCATTAAAAAGATGCCAGGTTTACACTGGAGTGTACATGCACAGACTCTAGCAGGGTCAAACTGGAATTTGTGGTCCTAATCTGCTGTTATTTATTGTTTTTATCTTTGCAATGCAGAATCTTCTTATTTTGACATTTAACCCTCAGAGCTCACGCAACACGGATCCGTGACCGGGCACACCCCTTTGTAAATTGCTTGGTAACTTTTGAACAGTGGGTCGTAGACCCTAACTTGTTTTTTCCTGTGAAAGCTCTGTGTTGTGCCTTTCTAAATATTTTCTTCATGCATTTTTAGCTCCTAGAGAACATTTTCTAGTGAGCCCGGAACTCGAACAGAGATGTCGTGTACAACAAGAAGTGACATTGTTTATAAAAACGTTGATAACTTTTGAACCATACGTCGTAGACACTCACTCTTTTTTCCTCTAAAAGCTGACCATTTTGCCATTTGTTTGCCATCCTCGATGTCTCCATAACCCTTAAGGATGCCGTTCTAGTGAGCCCAGAACTTTGGTGACTTTTTGGGGTCTTTAAAGATTAAATCCACGGTGTTAGATCCAATAATAATAGGGGTGAGTATTGGCAAGAACCTCATGATACAAGTGAGTGGAGGTGTGGAGGTTGTATTTTACTAACAACTCGGCTAAAATATGAATTTTTATTTTTACAAAAAAAATCGATATTAAGAGTTGAAGTATCGATATCGTATCAGATGTCAAAGTATTGCGATATATTGCCGTATTGATATTTTTTCACAGCTCTAGATAACAAGTGTCTTTTTGTCCATTTTTAATCCATTTTCGATCATGTACTTTGGCTTTTTTTGGTGGGTAGTGCCATATTTGTTGATGGCAATGTTTACATGAAATGCATTGTGGGAGGGGCTATCCTCCAATAGCAAGATGTTACGTCTCTACAGCTTAAAGGAATGGCACAAATGAATCTGACTGCAAAAAAGCACATGGACATTTTTTTGTATATATGTAGATATTTTGAAAATTGTTAGTCAAAGAATATTTATTATTTCACTGTTGTGTCCTCAAGAGATGGAGAACAAGTCCATGCAAAGAAAATGCTATGTCACTAATGTTAACTGTGCGTTAACAATAAAAATCTTTGAGTTTCAAATTCTGATTTGTTCTTTTTTTTTGTCTTTAGAGTCTTATAACTTTTTCAAAATTCAAGTGACATTACTGTAGGAGATATATTCTTAAAGCCCAGGTTGTCCTGAAAAAAGAGGATGTATAGAGCTTGACTGTGCACCACAGGGTTGATGTTGTACAAGCTTTTTAAGAAAAAAGTCCAGACGAGACATGATGGTGAAAAAAATAGCTGTGAGCTCTAAGCGTTAATATACTAAAGTGTTTTCATATTTTTCTTCAGCTATAGGTGTTTCCTGAGTTAAAGCTTGGATTTCAGTGATGTAATCAGACGTCCAGGTCGTGTTTCACCATGTTTACGACAGCAGTGAGAGTAGAAGAAGAATAAGGTTGAAGCTGTCGTGTGGTCTGACCTCGGCCTTCAGGTCGGAGCGGATCCTGACGATGCATCTCTTGACGGCCATCTGGAAGGTGAAGCTGATCACCCCTCTGATCTTCAGCAGAGCCTCCTCACACAGACTCCTCCGACTCTGCAGGAACACAGATCAGATCACACATCACTGTCACTGAGATTAATGAAGCCCTCCAACATTCCCCAGGAGGAGAAAGAAGAACTACATCCCAGTCAGTGACCCTGGTCCAGGGTTGGGTCAGCAGGTTAACAGAGTCGACCCATGAATAAATGAGCGTTGTCTCTGCTCACCGAGTCGTCCAGGCCGTCGATATGGAGGATGACCGTCTTGGCTCTCTTGTTGCTGGAGCCCAGGAAGAACTGGGCTTTACGCCGGCTGCTGACAGGCTCCTCGGCTTGCTCGGTGTCGGCGCTGCTCGACGCCTGCAGGAGTTCGTAGATCTCGGACGCCAGAAGCTTCGTCTCTCCGGGCGTTGTTGACCTGGACGACAAAATAAAGTCACTGAAGTCGTAAATTATTATCTGAGTCAGCAGCATTCAACAACATTAAACATTAGTGAATATTCCCAGGTTATTCTAGAAGATAGAGAACGCTAGAGTAATACAGAATGATGAAACCGCCTAAGATTAAGGTCCTGTGATTGAGCTTGTTGGAGCCAAGTGTGACTCTTTATTTAGGTGTAGCTCACGAAGTGAACACTAGAGGGAGCCATGGCCCATGCTGTGCACTGAGCCAGGGCTCCAGGGGATTTACCATCAGGTGTGTGAATGAAAGCAGACATGAGGGTTCCTGCAGATCCTTAAAACTTCTCTAAAGTGTCTGAAACAGTCAGATTTTTTACTTTTAAGTCTTGAATTTCAGACGGCACTTCTGATGAAGACATGTCTGAAAACTTTGACTTATCCACACTGCCTGATTAGCTCTGTTGGAGCTTTGTATGTTTTTTTTTTTTGGTGGATTTTCTTGTTCATCTAACATTGACGGTAAAATACTACACACACAGCCACAAACCCTGAGAGGATTGGGAAGAGGATGGAAATGCCAGTATGAAGGAAGCAGACACCAATGTAAAAATGACAGAGTGGAGAGCATGGAGGTCCAAAAATAAATGACTCTACATGGACGAAGGGAATTACTGTAGTTTGGTTAGAAATCTAAAATGCCGCAGAAGCACTGATGTTATTCTTGTGTTTCTTTTTTTCAGACAACTAATTGTAGATGTTTTTTTTTAAATAAAATAAATAAATAAATATATACATCTCCATAGATACATATTTATATGTATTATTGGAGGAAACAGACCATGAGTGACTGCTGGTGTTTAAGTGACTGGTCAGCTCCTCTGTTAACAGACAGAAAGCCCTGCTCTACAGTCCTGTTGACACTGGTACATGAACTCTTGACTTCCTTTTTAGTGAGGTACTCACTTCTGTACCACGTTCTGGAGGCTCAGCATCATCCCCAGCTCCCCCTTCAGCTTCTCCCGGTTGGCTCGGCATTCTGCCAGGTAACGGATCGCCTGAAAAACGACCAATCACAGTTAGACAGAGAACCACTGTAAACTTTGGGGATAAATCAGCTGATCAGAGGGCCAGATCTCAAAGAAGTAGTAGTTAGGGCACCAACACGATGTCTGTCTCAGGATAGCGAAGGACACAGTGACAAGGCCATGGCGTGGACTTGCTGCAGAAACCTAATCCAGGCTTAAAAACATAGATTTTGACAACCAGCCAATCATCAGTGAGCTCACCAGCAGGGCGGAGTAGACGACCTGAGGGTTGGGGTTGTCCAGGAACAGGATGAGTCCTGGCAGGCAGCCTTGGTCCTGGACGATGGCCCTGCGGTTCATGGGGTCAGCGGCCAGGTCCCGCAGCTGGTTGACCACGGCCAAGGCGTCCGGCTCCGCACTCATGGCTGCTCTTCAGTCACCCATACAAGGACCAACTGAGGACGGCGGCGACAAATTCAGACGTTAGTGAAAAATACAGAGCCATGTCAGCCTCAGGGACTCTAAATCCAGTCCAGCTTCTGATGCTTCCGTAAAATAAATCTACATTTACCCTCCCTCATCATCATTCAAGTATCGTCTGGTAAATTATCCACTAAACTCTTAACAGTGGGTCTTAAATGCTGCAGGTTTAGGAGTGTTAATGTTACACAGCATTTAAAGGGACTGAAACAAGGGTTAAAGGGGCGATTTCTGCATGGATAGGATCAGGATGTGCTAGCTTGATCTGAAGTGTGCCAGGGATGAATCCGTGTTGATTTTGGCAGCCATTTTTCATTCCGGTTTTATTCTAGTTTTAGTCATCTTGATGAAAACTAAACTTAGTTTTTGTCAGTTTTTGGCATCAAAGATCTATTTTTGTTTGATTTAGTCTAGTTTTTGTCATGAAAAACAAAAGGCTGTCGAACATTTTTAGTCATAGCTGTAGTCGTCAAAATGAAAACTGGGATAAATAAAAGGTGAAAACCTCTGCTGTGGGGCATGAATTGTTGTTCATATCTCCAAGAAAAAACCTGTAAGCAAAGAGGTAAAACAGGGATGTAAAAAGTCCATATCAGCTGTTCATATCAGTCTATATCAGCTGTAAATATCAGTCTATATCAGATGTAAATATCAGTCTCTATCAGATGTAAATATCAGTCTCTATCAGATGTAAATATCAGTCTATATCAGCTGTAAATATCAGTCTATATCAGCTGTAAATGTCAGTCTATATCAGCTGTAAATATCAGTCTATATCAGCTGTAAATATCAGTCTATATCAGATGTAAATATCAGTCTCTATCAGATGTAAATATCAGTCTCTATCAGATGTAAATATCAGTCTATATCAGCTGTAAATATCAGTCTATATCAGCTGTATATATCAGTCTATATCAGCTGTAAATATCAGTCTATATCAGCTGTAAATATCAGTCTATATCAGCTGTATATATCAGTCTATATCAGCTGTATATATCAGTCTATATCAGCTGCAAATATCAGTCTATATCAGCTGTAAATATCAGTCTATATCAGCTGTAAATATCAGTCTATATCAGCTGTAAATATCAGTCTATATCAGCTGTAAATATCAGTCTATATCAGCTGTATATATCAGTCTATATCAGCTGTAAATATCAGTCTTTATCAGCTGTAAATATCAGTCTATATCAGCTGTTAATATTAGTCTATATCAGCTGTAAATATCAGTCTATATCAGCTGTAAATATCACTCTATATCAGCTGTAAACATCAGTCTACATCAGCTGTAAATATCAGTCTATATCAGCTGTAAATATCAGTCTATATCAGCTGTAAACATCAGTCTACATCAGCTGTAAATATCAGTCTATAACAGCTGTAAATATCAGTCTACATCAGCTGTAAATATCAGTCTATATCAGCTGTAAAATATCAGTCTATATCAGCTGTAAATATCAGTCTATATCAGCTGTAAATATCAGTCTATATCAGCTGTTCATATCAGTCTAAATCAACTGTAAATATCAGTCTATATCAGCTGTAAATATCAGTCTATATCAGCTGTTCATATCAGTCTAAATCAACTGTAAATATCAGTCTATATCAGCTGTAAATATCAGTCTATATCAGCTGTAAACATCAGTCTACATCAGCTGTAAATATCAGTCTATTTCAGCTGTGAATATCAGTCTATATCAGTCTATATCAGCTGTAAATATCAGTCTATATCAGTTGTAAATATCAGTCTACATCAGCTGTTCATATCAGTTTAAATCAACTGTAAATATCAGTCTATATTGGCTGTAAATATCAATCTATATCAGTCTATATCAGCTGTAAATATAAGTCTATATCAGCTGTAAATATCAGTCTATATCAGCTGTATATATCAGTCTATATCAGCTGTAAATATCAGTCTATATCAGCTGTAAATATCAGTCTATATCAGCTGTAAATATCAGTCTATATCAGCTGTATATATAAGTCTATATCAGCTGTAAATATCAGTCTATATCAGCTGTAAATATCAGTCTATATCAGCTGTATATATCAGTCTATATCAGCTGCAAATATCAGTCTATATCAGCTGTAAATATCAGTCTATATCAGCTGTAAATATCAGTCTATATCAGCTGTAAATATCAGTCTATATCAGCTGCATATATCAGTCTATATCAGCTGCAAATATCAGTCTATATCAGCTGTTCATATCAGTCTAAATCAACTGTAAATATCAGTCTATATCAGCTGTAAATATCAGTCTATATCAGCTGTAAACATCAGTCTACATCAGCTGTAAATAGTAGTCTATATCAGCTGTAAATATCAGTCTATATCAGTCTACATCAGCTGTAAATATCAGTCTATATCAGCTGTAAATATCAGTCTATATCAGCTGTAAATATCAGTCTATATCAGATGTATATATCAGTCTATATCAGCTGCAAATATCAGTCTATATCGGCTGTAAATATCAGTCTTTATCAGCTGTAAATATCAGTCTATATCAGATGTAAATATCAGTCTATATCAGCTGTAAATATCAGTCTATATCAGCTGTAAATATCAGTCTATATCAGCTGTAAATATCAGTCTATATCAAATGTAAATATCAGTCTATATCAGCTGTATATATCAGTCTATATCAGCTGCAAATATCAGTCTATATCAGCTGTAAATATCAGTCTTTATCAGCTGTAAATATCAGTCTATATCAGCTGTAAATATCAGTCTATATCAGCTGTAAATATCAGTCTATATCAGCTGTAAATATCAGTCTATATCAGCTGTATATATCAGTCTACATCAGCTGTAAATATCAGTCTATATCAGCTGTAAATATCAGTCTATATCAGTCTATAACAGCTGTAAATATCAGTCTACATCAGCTGTAAACATCAGTCTACATCAGCTGTTCATATCAGTCTAAATCAACTGTAAATATCAGTCTATATCAGCTGTAAATATCAGTCTATATCAGCTGTAAACATCAGTCTACATCAGCTGTAAATATCAGTCTATATCAGCTGTAAATATCAGTCTATATCAGTCTATATCAGCTGTAAATATCAGTCTATATCAGCTGTAAACATCAGTCTACATCAGCTGTTCATATCAGTCTAAATCAACTGTAAATATCAGTCTATATCAACTGTAAATATCAGTCTATATCAGCTGTAAATATCAATCTATATCAGCTGTTAATATCAGTCTATATCAGCTGTAAATATCAGTCTATATCAGCTGTAAATATCAGTCTATATTGGCTGTAAATATCAATCTATATCAGTCTATATCAGCTGTAAATATAAGTCTATATCAGCTGTAAATATCAGTCTATATCAGCTGTATATATCAGTCTATATCAGCTGTATATATCAGTCTATATCAGCTGTAAATATCAGTCTATATCAGCTGTAAATATCAGTCTATATCAGCTGTAAATATCAGTCTATATCAGCTGTATATATAAGTCTATATCAGCTGTAAATATCAGTCTATATCAGCTGTTAATATCAGTCTATATCAGCTGTATATATCAGTCTATATCAGCTGCAAATATCAGTCTATATCAGCTGTAAATATCAGTCTATATCAGCTGTAAATATCAGTCTATATCAGCTGTATATATCAGTCTATATCAGCTGCATATATCAGTCTATATCAGCTGCAAATATCAGTCTATATCAGCTGTTCATATCAGTCTAAATCAACTGTAAATATCAGTCTATATCAGCTGTAAATATCAGTCTATATCAGCTGTAAACATCAGTCTACATCAGCTGTAAATAGTAGTCTATATCAGCTGTAAATATCAGTCTATATCAAATATCAGTCTATATCAGCTGTAAATATCAGTCTATATCAGATGTATATATCAGTCTATATCAGCTGCAAATATCAGTCTATATCGGCTGTAAATATCAGTCTTTATCAGCTGTAAATATCAGTCTATATCAGATGTAAATATCAGTCTATATCAGCTGTAAATATCAGTCTATATCAGCTGTAAATATCAGTCTATATCAGCTGTAAATATCAGTCTATATCAGCTGTAAATATCAGTCTATATCAAATGTAAATATCAGTCTATATCAGCTGTATATATCAGTCTATATCAGCTGCAAATATCAGTCTATATCAGCTGTAAATATCAGTCTTTATCAGCTGTAAATATCAGTCTATATCAGCTGTAAATATCAGTCTATATCAGCTGTAAATATCAGTCTATATCAGCTGTAAATATCAGTCTATATCAGCTGTATATATCAGTCTACATCAGCTGTAAATATAAGTCTATATCAGCTGTAAATATCAGTCTATATCAGTCTATAACAGCTGTAAATATCAGTCTACATCAGCTGTAAACATCAGTCTACATCAGCTGTTCATATCAGTCTAAATCAACTGTAAATATCAG